>NC_092271.1:27308535-27448535 GCF_036320965.1 Panulirus ornatus | reverse complement strand
CGCCTCCGCTCTCTCACTGCATCTCCTCCTCCGCCTCCAGCAAGAAGACCCCCAGCAAGAAGACCGACCCCCCTCTCTCAGAAAGACCCCCACTCCCCCAGCAAGACCCCCCCCCTTTCCACCTCTTTTAGCAAGGCCTTCTCCCTACTCCAGCAGGCCCCGCCCACCTGCTAGGTCCAGCAGCCAGGCCAGAAGGGAATACCTATGCTAATATTGTCATGAGAGGCGGGTCGGCCGGCAGCCTCGCCCCTCACCTGTGCCCAGCCATGAACTCCTGCATCCTAGTGGCTGAGGGAGGATGGCCCACACCCCCCAGAGTGCGGGGGCTATCCCCAGAATATGGGGTTCCCCCCCCCCCCAGTGTGTGTCTGGGGCTGTTTGCGTCTCTTGCTAGCCCGTTGATCTCCTGTGCCTTCTGCTATGCTATCCTGTCGCAACTACACATAGGATTATGGACCATTAGGTCTCCTGCTATGCGTCCTGCCCGTGTACACCCATGTATACTACCCTTCCCCCACCCTCCCCCGGCTGTCTCTGTGCTGCCTACACTACACTCCTCGCCTCTGCTCTCCTTGCCATCTCTGTCTAGTGTCTCACCACTGACCGCCCGGTTATTTCTCCTCCTCTCCTTCTCTCTCTCTCTCTCTCTCTCTCTCTCTCTCTCTCTCTCTCTCTCTCTCTCTCTCTCTCTCTCTCTCTCTCTCTAGTATCCACCACCCGCTGATTAGCTTCATCTCTCTGTCTCTCTGTCTCTGTCTTTCAACATCTTCTTTGGCACGTAAGTTCTACTCCTTTTGGCCCAAATTGCAATCTTTTCTTTCTGCTTCACCCATACGTAGGCTGCTGGCATTCAGACCACAAACATACAGTCTCTCCATATCAGACATAACATTCACTGTAGGACGATTCGAAGTTCATTGTCCTAATATCATATACTGTTTTACAGACTTGATGTGAACAGGAATAACCACATTAACAAACAGGAATTAGTTGTATGAATAATCAGTAACAAGAATCTCTGTCAAGGGTTATGCATAAATCATTTCATGGTTCTCATTCGTAGATGAAGAAATCTTGGAATGGTATCATTAACCTACTATATCACCTCACTTCCTTAACTTTCTCTCCAAGTTTTGATGGAAATAGACAAGGGACTCGAACCCAGAGACGCAGAAACAGAAGATGAGTCTTAAAAGGGTTGATGGAAAATAGTGGACACATAGTTCTATGTATTATCTTGGCAGGGTACAGATAAGATACAATCTGGATGGGTTATGAAGGATATTAGTAACGCATGATATCCCCTTAAATTAGTGAAAAAGAAAATGGGAAACTTCGGAACCCGATTGTTAAGAACAAGAGAGAATCTGAACAAGCTGATCCAAATACCCCCCAGTGGTCCTCCCCAGTGGTTCTTTGCCAGCTGAGGAATAGGTGACGGAATACAGGGGATGGCCTTGACCCTCTACACTGGGGGTAGTAATCTGGTGGGAACAGCTCGCCTTCCTCGAGTCATCCATCCTCTCCCAAACCACCCTCTCCCCTTCGTGTGGTCACACGCACGTTTGGGGGGGAAGGTAGGGGATAATAACACCTCGTAACACCCTTAGTAACAGGCTAATTCCTACTTAAGAGGCGTGAGATGGGGAGGTATGTTACCGGTATTACAGATACCTCTGATACGGCTGGTCCATTCCTCGGTGGTGTGGTACCCACAGCTGGGGGTTCCTATGGTATTCAAGGACACGGGTGTATAATGCCTAACAAAGGGAGATTAAGTTGTACACACTGAGACGCAGCTCATGGCCAGCCTAAGGATCAGATCTGCCGTTTGAGGTTAACTTTAAAAGCTCGAGTTTCCACATTAAGGGGCACAATTTTTAATGACACTTTGGCGGTGTTAATACAATTTAAGAAGCTTGTTGATTCACCTCATAGACAGTTTAAGATGCAAAGTTTTAACACGAGTGCACTTTAGAAGTTTGCGTTTCAGTTCACGAAACTTCGGTGTCCTGAATAGCTACCGACCCAGGCGTTCGAACACCCTCGAATACTAATCAGTGGATGACCATTAAAATCACAGCTCACGAACGCCTTACGGAAATTGAATGTCAGACCTCGACACCTCCGCCCCGTGCACCATCCCAAGTTCCCAGACACAACCCCTCGAACTCTGAATCCCCGACTCACAGACGGGGTCGAACAGTAAGCCACTACTGAGAAGAGGAGAGGTAAGCGTGTCAGCTGACACATACAACACGGGTCCAAGATTCTATCTTTCATATATATATATGAATATGTGTGTGTGTGTGTGTGTGTGTGTGTGTGTGTGTGTGTGTGTGTTGGTGACCAGGCAACGTTTCGAAGCTCTTCAATTCATTAGCGGGTCAATCCAGATTCTAGTGATTCGAATCTCTGATTCATTATCTATTATGGCTACAGCTTTATTCTTCATAGACATATAAATCCCCATTTCGAGTGTGCATAACGTATATAAACTATGTATGTTTTAGATTCATCTAAAGTTCCGATAAGTCTGTTTATTCGCACGGTGTCGTAGGTATTCCGGGGGGGAATTTCGAGTGGGAGACCTCGGGGGTATCACATGATCTAGAGCGTTGACCGGATATCTTCCAGGTGGCTGGACTTTTCGGTGTTAAGACGCCGGGTGTTTGAGGCTGGCCTAATGGGATGTGGCGACCCACCTCAGGAATTTATCTTTGGGTCAGCCACCACAGTGTTGTGTAGGGAGCTGTTGGGGTTCGCCGGTAGAACGCTATGGGGACATTTGTTTTGGGAGACACAGGTACGATGTTACAGGGAGAAGAGGATCGTCGTCGTTTAAAGTAGCGAAGAGAACGTTGTTTAGGGAGCGGTGACGGCCGACGTTTAAATAGCGGTGATAATGTTGTCCATGGAGTTGAGAGGGGCGTTGTTCAAGTAGCCGTGAAAACGTTGTTTAGGGAGTTATGTATGTATATGGACGTTGCTTAAGCTGCAAGAAGAACGTTGTTCAAGGAGCTATGGGAACGTTGTTAGGGAGCACTTAAGAACATTGCTTAAAGAGGAGTTAGAACGCTGTTAAGGAATGCCACGGGATCGTTCTTTGGGGTCACTGAAAATAATGCTTAGGGAAGTTTAAGATCGCTTTTAATCTTAGTATCAGAGCTGTGTTTACAAGACCACTCACACCAGTTAAAGGTATGTATACACCGCTGAGGGGGTAGCACGGACCTTACTAAGGCTGATTCAGATGTTTGGATGTGTGGTAAGTAGTCAGTACGTGACCCACGCAATAGCACAGCAGCCAGGTATATATGACTCAGGTGTGTGTGTGTGTGTGTGTGTGTGTGTGTGTGTGTGTGTGTGTGTGTGTGTGTGTGTGTGTGTGTGTGTTGGAATGAAGTGCGTGGATGTAATCTGTGTGGAGTGTGTGGGTGTGGTGATAATGTTGTATTTGTAGGGAAAGTGGAGACGTCGAAGTCTTAGTTTTGAAGTTTTGTTGATCCACAAAGCTTTAATTTTGAAGCTGGTAGATCCACAAAGCTTTGATCAAGAAGCTGGGATATCCATAAAGCCTTAGTTTTGAAGTTGGTAGATCCACAAAGCTTTGATCAAGAAGCTGGGATATCCATAAAGCCTTAGTTTTGAAGTTGGTAGATCCACAAAGCTTTGATCAAGAAGCTGGGATATCCATAAAGCCTTAGTTTTGAAGTTGGTAGATCCACAAAGCTTTAATTTTGAAGTTGGTAGATCCACAAAGCTTTGATCAAGAAGCTGGGATATCCATAAAGCCTTAGTTTTGAAGTTGGTAGATCCACAAAGCTTTGATCAAGAAGCTGGGATATCCATAAAGCCTTAGTTTTGAAGTTGGTAGATCCACAAAGCTTTGATCAAGAAGCTGGGATATCCATAAAGCCTTAGTTTTGAAGTTGGTAGATCCACAAAGCTTTGATCAAGAAGCTGGGATATCCATAAAGCCTTAGTTTTGAAGTTGGTAGATCCACAAAGCTTTGATCAAGAAGCTGGGATATCCATAAAGCCTTAGTTTTGAAGTTGGTAGATCCACAAAGCTTTAATTTTGAAGCTGCGAGATCTGCAAAGTTCGAGGAACCAATACATAGTTTTATTTGTGGTGATGGTGGCTGAAGTTTTAGAAGTGCTATCTAAGTTATGCAGTTGAGGTTTAGTTGATAATACAACCATATGTCTTAGACTGTCATCAAGTCGCTGGTGGATTTAGGATCTAGTTAAGAATATAATCAAAGACGGTGGAGGGAAGTTTACATCACTGCGATCTGGGTTTGTGAAACGTCAGAAAAATCAGGTACAGTTCTGCTGTCTTTTTGTACGACTTGAAGTTAAGGTATTTTTCTTTTTTGTATTTACGTTTTAGGGTATTGCATTTGACCTTGGTCATCTTGAGCCGTGTTCTTGAAGCAAACATTGCCGCCAGGAGCTGTCAAGGCAGTTGGTCCTAACATAACACCACTACACGTTCCTTCACAAACATTAATTTCACTCTTGGTCTTCACTTACGACGAACATGTCCTTCAGAATAACATGGAGAAAAGTTGGCAGGGAGGAAAAAAAAAATCATGTTTTTTTTCGTGCTGTTTAAGTGGAGTGAACGAAGCCAGAGACAGGGAGCTTGCGAACACCAGCCTCTGCTGGGCGGAGATCACAATGTGTGTGTGTGTGTGTGTGTGTGTGTGTGTGTGTGTGTGTGCTTTAATCCCACTCGTTCGGGTCGCTGGGTTTGGCTTAGACCTCGCCTCCGTGATGTAACAATATGTTCGCTGTTTGATTTAGCATTTAGCGCGGTGAGGAGGAAGAGGCAGGCACAGATGCGGGGCGAGTGACCCCGTGTTGACCGGACAGCTGTTAACAGAACAGGTGTTGGTTGACCAGGTGTTGACAGACCAAGTGAAGACAGTCATGGAAAGAGCATTTGTTGCCGGGCACCTTGATGTGGAACAGACATCTGTTGTACATCCTGGCGTGTTATGTCTTTTCTTTTTCTTTTTTTCTTTCTTTTCTGACTCGACACAGACAACTGAATGCCCTGAGCAGGGTGTTTTAAAATGGTTTGGGCACATGGAGAGAATGAGTGAGGAAAGATTGACCAAGAGGATATATGTGTCGGAGGTGGAGGGAACGAGGAGAAGAGGGAGACCAAATTGGAGGTGGAAAGATGGAGTGAAAAAGATTTTGTGTGATCGGGGCCTGAACATGCAGGAGGGTGAAAGGAGGGCAAGGAATAGAGTGAATTGGAGCGATGTGGTATACAGGGGTTGACGTGCTGTCAGTGGATTGAATCAGGGCATGTGAAGCGTCCGGGGTAAACCATGGAAAGCTGTGTAGGTATGTATATTTGTGTGTGTGGACGTGTGTATGTACATGTGTATGGGGGGGGTTGGGCCATTTCTTTCGTCTGTTTCCTTGCGCTACCTCGCAAACGCGGGAGACAGCGACAAAGTATAAAAAAAAAAAATATATATATATATATATATATATATATATATATATATATATATATATATATATATATATATATATATATATATATTTTATATAGATAGATAGACAGATAGATAGGTAGATAGATACACTCTAGTTTTAGCCAGGTCCCCATTTTAACGATCAATTCCCGAGGGGAGGATGAGCAGCTGGGTTAACTGTGGACAGGTTGCAGCGACCAGGAATCGAACCTATGCAGACTCGATCCCTGGGTGGCCCGTGAATGCTAATTTACTCGTTTAATTGTTGGTATATAATGAGAAAATTAGGCTAGCTGAGGATAGGTTGGGTTAGGTTGGTGTGGGGGTGAATAGACTGCAGCGGAGGTAACCATGAGGCAGTAGGACTGTTGCCGTTGTGTGAAGCAGCGACAGTGCAACGGTAGTGTTGGCAACAGTCTGTTTAGTAGCGGGCAGTTCGGCGATGGCAACAGGTCTGTTGATAAGGGACGGGTTAAAGAGACAGAAACGGTCAACAAGTCCTGTTGGCAATGGTAGGGCTGACAACGGAGCACACAGTCGGTGCCTGATCAGCAGAGTCTGGATGTGGGTAAACCAGTATTGAACCTGTTTGCCGTGTGTGTGTGTGTGTGTGTGTGTGTGTGTTGCTCCTGGGCCACGTCTCCTAATGTTGTTTAATTCTTGGGCTCCGTCAGAAACGTTTTCACCAAACTGTTAAGTCTGCCATTGCCGGTGTTTGAACTTAAACCATCAAACAACGCGACCACAGTTTGCTGTTACTTGGAGGAGAGAGAGAGAGAGAGAGAGAGAGAGAGAGAGAGAGAGAGAGAGAGAGAGAGAGAGAGAGAGAGAGAGAGAGAGAGAGAGAGAGAGAGAATCACCTCGTCTCACACTTGTCAACGATTAAAGAGACGATGATACCAGAGCGAGCCACCTGGACGCAGGTATCCCCCCCCCCCCACAAGGCGTGTCGTCAGGGTATTAACCGGCAGAACACTGGACTACGTACATCTCTCAGACGAGGTAATCCTGAAACACTCAAAGACGGACTTAATTTTTTTGTAGTGCAAGATGTTATGGTAAGCAAGTACGTGGGGCACACTGCTGGACGATGCAAGAAGGTGTTAGGAAAGCATGGGAAAACTGGCATTGACCTTCCCCGGTCTTAAAGAGCCACCGAAGCTTGATTACAGCTTAAACTAGGTTTCTTTCCCGATGACCTCGTCCATGGGAACAGGTAATTCCGTGGGCACGAAAGATGTGGGAGTAATATGTCTCTCCGTCCACCCAAGGTTTGGAAGCTTACGAGTGATTTCATGAGAACTCTGGCCACTCGTACCTGGGAACTCTCGCTCAAGCGGGTTCAGTAAGGCGGGCGGTTCGTGAGAATTCGGAGCGACCCATTCTGATCATGAAGGCTCTGGTGATGGTTAACTTCACGACTGACGTTATTTGCGTGTCTTTTTATGAAGAAAAAAAAAAAGGTTAACGGATCTCTTCTCAGTTATGTATTTGCTTTTTCCTCCCAGTCCTGTGTTAGGTTTTCGCCTGTCCCTATTTAAAACTCGACACGTATTCTATTCTGCTATGGTAACTAACTCTGTTGGCGTTTCCATTTTCTTTGTATTACGTTGACTCTTCATTTCCAAGGACTTCCCAACCTACAGCTGCTGGTTGAGGCGGGCGTTCTAATCTGTCTGTCTGTCTATTCATCAACCCTGCACTCGATTCCCTGGGGTGGGTCAGGTACATGGAGCCTTGCAAATCACTCGTCTTCACCATCCTCCTCCTCCTCCTCCTCCCCTGACAGTGCTGCTGAAGTGAATCATGGCCTCTCACACTTATATAAGCACGTACATTTCCCCCAACACACACTTCAAGTTAATTAGTCGAGTGAGACCGACCGACGTGTCCCATCTATGATAATGAGAGTGAATGAGTTTGGCTCCTGATTATAATGTTTAAAACAAATGGAATTCTGCTCCCACGAACCTTAAGATTTGTTAAAAACCTCAGACTGGCCAGTGAACCAGGTTAGGTTAGGCCAATGTGGCTTAACCTTTACTAAGTAGCATTGCTCGAGACTTTCATTAGAGGTTTTAAGGAGACGTTTTCATATTGATATTTCCGGTTTAGAAGCGAAGTTATCGGCGAAGATTAATGTCGACGTTACAAGTCGCCGTCATTCGTGATTATCTGTGCTTTGAGATATTATTGAGACGAAGGATACACGCACCTCGATGTACGGCGTACTCAGGCCCTAGCCTGATGTGAGCATTCACCGAAAACTTAGCGGGTCGTGTGGCCGTGTGACTGCATCACAACCCCTGGTCTTGCATCAGGGGGAGGAAACCCATAGCAGTGTGTATGTGCCCACCAGAAACCTAGACCTACCATGGTGTATGCTATCACCAAGACCCAGGAGGAGGAGGAGGAGGAGGAGGAGGAGAAGGAGGCTGTCGGTGACAGTGCATCCAGCGTGAGTGTGGGAGAGTGTGGGTGCCGCCGCTGCTGCTGCTGCGGGTGGTGTGTGGGAGTGCCTGTAGTCAGGTAACGGGGCCCACAGGTCCTCCACGTGTACATGGCAAGCCTCACAGGACAAGGCACCGTCAGGTACAACCACATCCCCCTCCCCCACAGGACGAGTCACCGACCGTCAGGTACGAACATCTCTCTGTCAGTCTTCCTGAGATTTATGGATTTCCTGGACAGTCTTGCTTCCCTAACAGAATATATTTCTTTTTTTTTTTCCCCTCTTCTGCAGCTTCAAGGCTGCGCTGCAGTCAGTAGCAGGGGGAGGAAGGAATACTTTGGAGTGAAATTTTCTTCCACGAGATTGTACTCTGATGGTACAACCTCGTCGAAGGTGACTTTTCACTCTCATTGTAACAGCAAGCAGGCGGAGTCCGGTAACGCATATATATATATATATATATATATATATATATATATATATATATATATATATATATATATATATATATATATATATATATATATATATATATATATATATATATATATATATATATATATATATATATGTATGTTGTTCCAGTGGCTCCACTTGTGGTAGTAGTCAGTATGTGACCATAAATTCCCCCTCCCCTACAGACACTCCCAAGAGGTCGCCTTTTCTCCAGGAGGTCATTAAACGGAGGTCACAGTAGGTCAGGTCACCTGAGGACAGAGAGAGAGAGAGAGAGAGAGAGAGAGAGAGAGAGAGAGAGAGAGAGAGAGAGAGAGAGAGAGAGAGAGAGAGAGGTCAAGCTATCACATTATCAGTTTTGTCTGCGACTGGTGGCGTACTACAGGATCCTCCGGTTATTGCCATCAACGTCTTTATAACCTACAAATCAGCTCACGTTAAAAGAGAGTCACAACGAATCATAACTTCGCGTTGTCCCGCGAATAACGCTCCAGTTATATAGGTGTCCGTAGGTTGTGAATGTATCGGTTATGATCTTATTAAACGGTGAGGGATGATTGAGGAGTGCTGACCCCATCGTATTTGTCATGAGGGTTCAGAGGAGCGCTGTTTTGCCCTGGTCTCAGAGGGTCTTTAAGGAGGGTGCGAGCCCCAAGTGATACAGGATTAAGATCTCTATCGGCAGCAGATGCTCTCCTTACGGAAGGATTTATGGTGTTTGGCTTCGCCTCTTTCTTCCCATTGTTGGCCCACTCCTGAGTCTGGCCCAGTGTAGTGCTTTATAACTTTGAGGCTCAACAGGTTTTAAGTATTGTGGATATTGACATTTTGTAGCTTAAATATTTGGTATTTTTTGGTAATTTTGCATCACTTTTTTCTACTTTTTAGTATAGTTATATATATATATATATATATATATATATATATATATATATATATATATATATATATATATATATATATATATATATATATATATATATATATATATATATAAACAGAGAGAGAGAGAGAGAGAGAGAGAGAGAGAGAGAGAGAGAGAGAGAGAGAGAGAGAGAGAGAGAGAGGACCACGGGTATGTGATCACACATGCACACTCCAGGTTTACTGGTGTTGGTGGTGGGAGGGATCAGCATGCGTCCATAGCTGCGCTGGATTGTTCGTTTGTCATTCTGACTTTCCCATGATGGCGGGCTCCTTGAGCTCAGCGGTACGACCCACGAGCACGAAGGTACGACCCCATGTGGCCCTTGAGACTGACGGCACGACCTTTTGGAGTTGGTGGCGGAAAACCTGGCAAGACCCATAGTAATCAGGTCAGAGGCCGGTTTCCTCACACTCAAGGGTCGTACCGTCGTGCTCAAAGGTCGAACTGTCGAACTAATGTGGTAGTGGTTGACCCAATCACGCGTTTGTTTGGTAATGACGTCGTATGCATCGACCAATCAGTTATAGACCGTTGCTGGCAAGATGACAGACTACATTTGTACATTTGCTAAGGATGTAGTGAAACACGATACCACGTCCATTTGCTTGTTCATCGTCAACAGGAGCTTATGTCAGACGTTATTTCTTCGCATAAATGTACTAGGTTCGCTCACTTAAACCTCATCAGTTATCTTGGTTTAACTTCCTCATACAAGATATCACCAACTCAGGGTGTTATAACCCTCACACAAACTATACCAACCATCTCCCTCCTCCCCTCCTCACCAAGTCTGTTACCTTGTATATAAACCCTCTATCACTCCCAGTACTTTCCTATATTATCTCTAGCATCTGACCCTTCCCATATTATCTCTACCATCTGACCTTTCCACCATCTTATCTCTACACCACTTAATTTCTCCACCATCTGTTTTCACCAGTGTTTAATTCCATGATCTAGTCTCCCCACTATTTTACTTCCCCATCATATAATCTCACCACTGTTTAGTATCTCCACTATCTAACCTCTCCACCGTGTAGCATCTCTTCCGGGAAAACTCTCCTCGACTAACACCACGTCCATCGAACTCTTTCCTTGACTGACCTCACCCCATCCAACCCCATCTCCGTGTACACTCCCTCCTCATCCAACCCTAACGCTCCTTTTCTGCCTCCACGGATGGGGTTGTTGGTTGGGTGGTTGGTGGCCCCGGAGCGTGCCACAGCCCCCACTACCATACCTGCCGGCTGTCGCACCCCGCCTCGCAGTCACATCCCAGCTCCGCCCCGTCCCTCGTCTGCGACGGGAGAGAAGGGGTTATCAGAGCTGGAGTGGGGTCTAGGAAGCCGAACTAGCGGTTTAGGAGCTGTAGAGTGAGGGCCTAGAGTCTCATTTAGATGTTCGGGGGCTAGATCGGGGCTCTAGAGGCGAGGACAGGGTTCTAATGGCAAGGGTTGGTTTCTAATGGAGTAGTTGAGCTGTAGGTTCTTAGGAGGGGTTTTAGGGGCTACGACAGGGGTTTAGGGTCAAAGGTAACGCTCTGGAGGCCAGGGTGGAGTACTATAAACCAGGGCAGGGCTGAAGGATGTGATGGGCGGGGGAGGTTGTGTACAGACGGCTGAGCCTGCCAGCTGTCAGGGCACGCGAGGACCCACTAAGGACCAGGGAGGGAGTTGAGGACCTCCATGATAACAACCTCAACAAGCTCAAGTGTGAATACTGAAGGTCCTCCAGCCGGGGTCTTGGTGTTCACCTCACACTCATGATATGACCGGACACCTAATGAGGCTGTATCTTCTTGGTATTCACCCCTTCACTCATAACATAACCTCATATCTAATCAGGCTGGTACTTGGTACTCACCCCCACCCCACATTCACATGTCCTCACACCTATTCGAGTGGCTCATTCTGCGCGCGAGGCAGCAGTTCAAAGTCGAGTGATTTCTCTCTATCGTAGATAGGAATCCATGACTCGATAATAACCTCAATTATCTTTTTCCTTTGGTTAATTAAGCCTGAATTGCATTATATCGTGATAACTCATTAAGTGATTAGGGCAGTGGCATAACTAATCCGTGTATATATATTCATTAACTCTACCCAACGTTTTAGGATTCAGAATTTGGGTTTCAAGAGGGGTTGGAACTATTTCCTGGGACCTGAGTTAAGGTCTGGGTTTCGGGTCAGCGGTCATGGCGTTTAGACAGCGGTTTAGATATGTTTTAATGGTGGTCTAGCGACTTGCGGTAGTTGTCGTTATTGGGCCCAGGGTGGGGCGGGGGTCAAGAGGTCCAGGGGTGCTGGTATGGCGGTCTTCAGGCGTGGGGGAGAGGGGGATGGATGTAGGAGCAGGGGTGGAGATTAGGCCGCTATAGGAGCGTGGATGCCGAGGTGTGTGTGTGTGTGTGTGCCGTGCTAAGACGTCTGGAGGGCAGGGGTCGTTGCAGGGAATAGGGTGAGATAGGGGTTCGCTTGAGTCACGGAGGACGGGGGATGGAGGTCGTTCTAATACTTAGTTGTAGGGTTAGAGGTGCCTCTAGTACCTGGTAGTGGCTGGAGATCGCTCTAGTACCTGGTGGTGGGGTGTGGGGTGGAGAAGGGTCCTCGGGCTGGCGTGCTATACTGCTCTAACTCATAATACTTGTGGAGCACACGACTGCTCTCATTATACCTAGACGGCATAATTAACGTGCATACACAATGAGGACAAGGGCCGACTGTACACAACAGATGGCACACATGATCTACATATTCATGTGTGCGTCTTGGTGTACGCCGGTGATCATGTGAGTCTTGGTGTATACCGGTGATCATGTGCGTCTTGGGGTTGGAGGTGATCAGCTCTCTTAGGTTTAATTACCGTACACACAGGTACACCCCGCCATGTCCAGGCCCCGGTAATTGCTCCGGCTCTATATAGATGTTATGTGTAATATGTTATTTACGTCGGGGGAAACCTTTGGCTGTTCCGAACCCACTTAACGTCTCAAGAAGGACTCCCTCCCTGGAAGGAGGTGAGGGCAGCCCTGTTGAAATTGGGTGAGGGTCTCCCTTAAACCCTTGAGCACGAGGGTACCAACCTTAAGCACGAGGGTACGACCCTTCAGCACGACGGTACTACCCAAGGGTATGGTAGAGTGCCCCGGGGTCGTACCGTCGTGCTCAAGGATCGTACCGTCGTGCTCAAGTATCGTACCGCTGCGCTGAGGGGGTTTAAAAGGAGGGAAGAAAATATATTACTCTCTCACCACAAGGAAAAGGTTCTTTTATGAGAGAAATCGAGGAGCCCACCTTGCAAGGCGATGAGGAGAGAGTGTGAGGCTAGCTGGCGGCGGCGGCAGAGCGAGTGGCAGGGATCCTGATGGGAGGTGACTGATGCAACAGGTGCCAGAATACAGGAGGGGAGAAGACGGTATCAAGAGTGATGAGAAGGAGAAGATAGAATGAGAAAGAGATAAAAAAAAAGAGAAGGAAGAGAGGAGATGTAATCATGAGAAATAGTGTAAATGATAATGAAAATAAAAAATCAGTGAAGAAGAGTGAAAACTTGAAATAGAATAAAGCAAAGAGGGACAGGAGAATGAGGGAAGAAAGAAAGATAAAGACAAAGAGAAGAGATGAAAGAATGATGGAGCAAAGAAAGACGGAAGAGATAGGATGAAGGATAGAAGGGAGAGAGGAAGGGAGGGACCATAAACAGCTCCACCAACATTCCATCAGTGAAAGGAACCCAAGGAACTACTGGTAACCCACACTCGTATCCCGTTACTCGACCCTGTCTCCCCAGGAACCTCTGACGTATTGCTGGGGTTCCTACGCAACACACATCCCCAGGAGACTGTGGGGGTGTTGCTGGGGTTCCTAACCCAGCATCCATGGGCATTCTAGGGTGTTGCTAGGGTCCTTCACAATAGACACCTGCGTGGTCTATTCAGGAGGTCCCCGAGGGTGTGTTAGTCTTCACCCCAGGGGCTTCTGGGGTGTTGTGGCCTTCACCCCAGGAGCTCCCGGGGTGTCGCTAGGGCCCCACAACCTATTCTTCTGGACCCAGCTCTATTGAGACTACATAGCAGTAATCTTCAGTCCCATTACCTTGAAGGCCAATTACCCTATTACGTCCCATTTCGTGCCAGTGGGAGGTTCTGATTGCACCGTCGTGGGGGGTAAACTGTGCGTGTGTCTCACTAGCTGGGGTGCCACGCTGCTGCTGGGGGAGCTGAGCATATACTAGGGGGGTAAGATGGAGGTCGTACCCAGAGAAAGAAGATGAATTCACGTTCTTAAAGACTTACCAGATTTCTTTATAAGTTCTGAGAAATAGCCGCGAAAGTTTTATCGCATGTATGAAAAAGAAGTTCCTTTTGAAGAGGTTTCAATAACCTGTTTTCATTGTCCAGTTAATGAGTTGCTGGGGTCGCCGGTTGTATTGTGGTAATGCTTTCACTTTATGGAACAAGAAGGAGAACATATACAAATAACATTCATAAGTCATTAGACAGATTTACTAATTACTTTTTTTTTCAGACAACCAATTTTATGGCCAAAGTCTGAAAAAAATATCTGGTACATATGCACTTTGTTCGTATATATATATATATATATATATATATATATATATATATATATATATATATATATATATATATATATATATATATATATATATATATATAAAATGTTGACAACTTATTTCATATTTAGTTCTTGAAAAGACTCTTAGTGGCGTCAAAAAGACTCATAATCATGTGTTTTAGGGAATCATATGTCTGTCATCGCTAAATATGAGAGAACCCCCTCCCCTCGTTTTCTTTAGTGTAAAGTGGTGGTGATGAATGTGACCCTTCTGTTCACGGTACAAAAGGGTGAGGGATGTGCCAGGTTAGCCCACCGGAAATGGGTCTTCAACCTTGTCGATTCTTTTTTTTTCGATGTGTGTCTCCCCCAAGCATTAAAACACGCCAGGTTTAACATTGGTTTACCTCGATCTTTCATTGGCTGTACCTGCTATTGTTCCATTGACGAGAACATGCCAGGTTTAACACTTTTTTTTTTCCGTTAGCACAGTGAATGTACCAACACTTATCTCAATAATCACAACACATCAGGTCTAACTGTTTTTTGTCGACGTTACATTGGGTACAATACATACTTGTCCTTATGATTAAAACACGCAAGGTTTAACTTTGGTTTACCTCAATACTGCATTGGTTTAAGTGTGGTTTACTTCAGTACTGCATTTGTTTATGTGTATTTGTCCTGATTCCCAAAACACATGGTTTTAGAGCGGTTTATCTACAGTAATAAAACCATTAATATCACCCAGGTTTAAGAGGCCTAAATATGTATTCAAAGGCAGCATTAAAACACACGGTTTATTGTGGGTTCCTTTGACATGGTTGCAGACATAAACCTTGAAGGCTCTGGTTTTTTCGAGGTGACCTTAAGCGTTGCCTTGACCCCACATTTGTTTTGTGGACAGTAATTACTTCCTCTTCATTTGCCTCTTGCTTTTGTCTCTTGTCTGTACTCTCTATTTCATCTCTATCATAGTCGTCTGTGTTGTCTCTTTCTTCAGTTTAGTCTTATCGTTTTCTCTCTCTTTCTCCTTAAGTCTCTTTCTCTCTCAGTGTCCATCTATCTGTTCATGTTCTTCTCAGATACCCCTCCTTGTGTTTGTTCAACACTTCTTCCTTGCTTATGTGGCTTCTCTTTTCTCCCTTTCCCATACCAGACATTCCAAATGTTCTTCCCCCTCTTCTTCTGTTCTTCTCATAACTTTCTTGTTCATCATTCCTTTCTGCCAAGTTCCACCGCGTCTATATCACATTATCACACCATCCTCTCTTCTCCCCGCCCTCCCTCCACACACGCTTCTGTGTCTACTCCCCGTTGTCTGCTGGGTGGTTAGGAGGGGAGAAGAGGAAGGGGTTGGACAGATGTGCGTGTATGGCTGTGGTATGCTTAGTTAAGCATTTTTTTGTTACCTTTTCTTTTTCCTTTCTTTCCTCCATATCTCCTCCCCCTCCCCCTCTCTCCCGTACAGCAGGGACCCAACTTCAAAGCAGCAGCAGCAGCAGCAGGCCTGCCTCCAACACCACCCCCTGGCCTTCCCTCCCACCCACCAGCCAAATCCCTCAGCCCACCAACGTCGCTGGCCGGGACCCGATGCTGAAAATGACTTAATTTGTTCGCCTTATTTTTCTGCTTACCGTGTCTCCTTCGCCGTCTTGCCAGTTTACACGAGCAGCGTTCCAGCATCTTGTTCACAGACTCACGTGAGCCAAGTCAGGGTGGGTAAGTACGAAGATATGGAACTAAAAAAGACGAAGGGGCGTCGGACGGTGGACACAAAGGAGGGGGGGGGGGTTGGCGCCTACGACCTGACGACTGGAAGGGGCCAATAATGGGCCCCAACCAGATGGCTTCTTTACCTTCGCTTTACCAGTAATTAACACGTGTATTTTTCCTCCGGGGAAAGAGTTGCTACAGGGTAAAGGAGACCCCCGGGAAGGGCGATCACCCGGTAGGGTCCCTGGCCACCAGGGTGGATAACGCCTCGTCCTCAGCCTCAAAAGGATGGTGTGGATTCTTCAGCACCTCGGCGGGAGGATAGGAAGTGACCGCGTGTTTCTGCGGCCGCGTGAGGGTGTTAAACAACTCTCAGCCTGGCTGCCACTTGAGACTGAGTCTGTCCTGGAATTTGAGACCAGACTTACACTGTCCTACCTTACCTTACCCTACCCTACCTTACCTTACCTTACCTTACCCTGTCCTACCTTACCTTACCCTATCCTACCCTGTATAATGTGCGGGGATAACATCATTTGGTTGGAGAACAACGTATTCCTGGGGGGGAACTTTAGATAATTTTGGATAAGGAAGATAAAGGATTCAGTACGAATTACAATAAATTATAGTTAACTAAAGATAAGCAGAGCTAGCTAGAAATAGTATGATTTACATTGATATGTAAAAGATATTAGACCTATTTGGTTTCCTGTTACATGATACACGCAGTTAGATAAACAACGATAAGTATATTTGCTAAAGAAACGTTTACATGCACAGATAGACAAATACACTACTAAGAGACATGGGTCATGCATATACTTACACAGAATATAATATACACTATAGCATATAAGTTGTATACATCTCATACAGTGAGTGTCTTTAAGACATCAACTTAAATCATCAACCTGCCAGTGACCACGACAGTCCCATGGTCGGTGTGCGAAACATCCCAGAAATATCTAGAGGGAGTAGGAAGGGAGTCCCCTTGTCCATCAGTATCCCAGACCCTAGCTAGAGGGAATAGGGAGGGAGTCCCCTTGTCCATCACTACACATCCCAGACCCTAGTTAGAGGGAGGGATGGGGGAGGAGTTCCAGTGTCCATCATTAAGCATCCCAGACCTAGCTAGAGGGAGTGGGAGGGAGCGTCCCATGTCCATCACCCAGCAACACACCAGCCCTGAGGGCAAACATTACCATAGTGTAATTACCATACAGCTGTTGCCGTAGAGAAGGACCTCATTGCTGTGGGTGGTCGTCTGGTGTTGATGTGGAGGTCTACCTTGCCGTGGATGGTCGCCTGATGTGGCTGTGGAGGATTGTCTTGCTGTGGGTGGTCAATTTGTGTTGTTAATGGGCTGCCTTGCCGTGGATGGTCGCCCAGTTTTGCTAAGGAGGGCTGCCTTGCTGTGGATGGTCGCTTGGTGTAGCTTAAGAGGACTGTCTTGCTGTGGTAGGTTGCTCTGGAGGGTTGTCTTGCCGTAGGTGACCACCGAGTATTGCTGTAGCAAACCATCTTGCAGAAGGTCCCAGCTAAACAAGGAACAACCCATCCCCTTGTCAATGAACTAGAACAGAATATCCTGGAAGAAATACTTTCAAAACATGAGACTCTGTCCAGTGTAATTATTGTTTCATGCAGCTCCACAGGGATTATCATGTGTCAGGTCCACCCTGGTAATGATAATATTAATCACATGATAACAGACGAGAAACCGTGTATAGGTGGCAATGATTTTTGCAACGATCTGTGAAGCAGTCGAGAGAGTGATGAAGCTGAAAGACTGATCGAACTTCAGGAGTAAACAGTTGATTACCCAGTAACGATATAGAACTTGTAGGGATGAAGAATTGATCTGTAATTCGTCGACTAAATGATGATCGTTGTGTTTCTTCAGTGGCAAATGATTAATGTTTCAACGCAAGATGAATTAGATGTGTACCGGATTTCTGTATACCTTTTTGCTAAGTTTGGAGAAGCATTTAGCATAGTCCATACTATATATATATATATATATATATATATATATATATATATATATATATATATATATATATATTTTTTTTTTTTTTTTTTTATACTTTGTCGCTGTCTCCCGCGTTTGCGAGGTAGCGCAAGGAAACAGACGAAAGAAATGGCCCAACCCCCCCCATACACATGTACATACACACGTCCACACACGCAAATATACATACCTACACAGCTTTCCATGGTTTACCCCAGACGCTTCACATGCCTTGATTCAATCCACTGACAGCACGTCAACCCCTGTATACCACATCGCTCCAATTCACTCTATTCCTTGCCCTCCTTTCACCCTCCTGCATGTTCAGGCCCCGATCACACAAAATCCTTTTCACTCCATCTTTCCACCTCCAATTTGGTCTCCCTCTTCTCCTCGTACCCTCCACCTCCGACACATATATCCTCTTGGTCAATCTTTCCTCACTCATCCTCTCCATGTGCCCAAACCATTTCAAAACACCCTCTTCTGCTCTCTCAACCACGCTCTTTTTATTTCCACACATCTCTCTTACCCTTACGTTACTTACTCGATCAAACCACCCCACACCACACATTGTCCTCAAACATCTCATTTCCAGCACATCCATCCTCCTGCGCACAACTCTATCCATAGCCCACGCCTCGCAACCATACAACATTGTTGGAACTACTATTCCTTCAAACATACCCATTTTTGCTTTCCGGGATAATGTTCTCGACTTCCACACATTTTTCAAGGCTCCCAAAATTTTCGCCCCCTCCCCCACCCTATGATCCACTTCCGCTTCCATGGTTCCATCCGCTGACAGATCCACTCCCAGATATCTAAAACACTTCACTTCCTCCAGCCTCTCACCATTCAAACTCACCTCCCAATTGACTTGACCCTCAACCCTACTGTACCTAATAACCTTGCTCTTATTGACATTTACTCTTAACTTTCTTCTTCCACACACTTTACCAAACTCCGTCACCAGCTTCTGCAGTTTCTCACATGAATCCGCCACCAGCGCTGTATCATCAGCGAACAACAACTGACTCACTTCCCAAGCTCTCTCATCCCCAACAGACTTCATACTTGCCCCTCTTTCCAAAACTCTTGCATTTACCTCCCTAACAACCCCATCCATAAACAAATTAAACAACCATGGAGACATCACACACCCCTGCCGCAAACCTACATTCACTGAGAACCAATCACTTTCCTCTCTTCCCACACGTACACATGCCTTACATCCTCGATAAAAACTTTTCACTGCTTCTAACAACTTGCCTCCCACACCATATATTCTTAATACCTTCCACAGAGCATCTCTATCAACTCTATCATATGCCTTCTCCAGATCCATAAATGCTACATACAAAATCCATTTGCTTTTCTAAGTATTTCTCACATACATTCTTCAAAGCAAACACCTGATCCACACATCCTCTACCACTTCTGAAACCACACTGCTCTTCCCCAATCTGATGCTCTGTACATGCCTTCACCCTCTCAATCAATACCCTCCCATATAATTTACCAGGAATACTCAACAAACTTATACCTCTGTAATTTGAGCACTCACTCTTATCCCCTTTGCCTTTGTACAATGGCACTATGCAAGCATTCCGCCAATCCTCAGGCACCTCACCATGAGTCATACATACATTAAATAACCTTACCAACCAGTCAACAATACAGTCACCCCCTTTTTTAATAAATTCCACTGCAATACCATCCAAACCTGCTGCCTTGCCGGCTTTCATCTTCCGCAAAGCTTTTACTATATATATATATATATATATATATATATTTGTAGGCAAGATATCCATCAAAGTCGCACAGTCAAGTTTTTCTAGTGGATCTAGAAAGCTAGTTTAATCACAGTGGGCCCAGAATATCGCCTTGCTGGGCCCCATAAACACGAGAATGTTTGTGAGAGATCGTAGATAAACCACTGATAAAAAAAAACGTAGATACTGTTAATCTACCGATATAAAAACTAGTTTATTCAAGTTCAGAAGAATAAACAGGTTATAATAATTTAGTTTTTGTCTGCGGCAACAGGAGTTGGGTCCTGGATAATATGTATAGTGAAGAATGTTTTTTTATGTATATATTTAGTGAAAAATATATGGATTATTTTTAAAGGGGAGCAGGTAGTAGTTAGCACAATACTTAGCACTGTAGTTAGCACAATAGTTAATACAGTAGTTAGTGCAGTGGTCAGTAAAGTAGTTAGTACAGTAGTTAGCACGGTAATTGGTATGGTAGATAGGGCTGGGTACCCACAGATGCATGCTGTTGTTGCCAGATGTGACACTTATAGTGGATATCATTATCATTATCATTGTTATTATTATCATTATTATTATTATTATTATTATTATTATTATTATTAGTAGTAGTAGTAGTAGTAGTAGTAGTAGCAGTAGTAGTAGTAGTACCAGAGCCCATGTTACGGGGAGCCCGCAGTTTCAAGGCTGCTGCGCTCTACGCAGGTGCAGGGAAATGATGGACTCATTTAGAGCGAGAAAGTGTTTCTCGACGAGACCCTACTCCTCTCCCCTCACTGACGATGATACAGCCTCGCTGAAGGTGACTCCTCGCTGGCAATGTAACTCCATCCAGGCGGAGTCCGGTAACACTTGCATGTGGATGCAAACATACTTACAAAAGCACAAGTTAGTATAACATACATGCGCTACACGTATAGGTTTCTTATGGAATCGCCAGGACCCCTTCTGTGGGGTCTCTGCAGGTGCTTTGAAGCTGCGCTCCAAGGGAGAAGCAAGGTGAGGTGGATTCCTTTGGGGCGGGAAGGGTCGTCGCCGACGCTGTTACTCCACTCGGCGGGCCGCTGACGACGATGCAACCTCGTTGAAGGTGACCTCTCGCTCGTGGTGTTTGTTACCACTTGGTGATGGAGTGCGGTAACAACCACACACACACACACACACACACACACACACACACACACACACACACACCTCCCATATCTCAGTAATATATATGTTTTCCTGATGGGAGTATAAAGGTATATTTTCCAGACGTGTGGTCAACCACAGACCAAACACGAGCGTCCAGACCAGCTCCTCTCACCCCCGCCCCAGTAACTGGCCCTCCTGGTTACCACCCTTTATCTTGCCATATACGAACCACCACACCCTCAACCCACGATATCTTTATGGGTTTTCCTGTGACCCATTCACTCGAGGATCCCATTCCCTCTGCCCAATCCCTTGTTTGTTCAATAACCTCAACATGAGCAGCTTCGTCATTAGATAGACACACTAGAGTAGACAGTCTATTGGTCACAGTTAACTCGTGATAACAGTGGCGGCGGACACCTCCCTGCCCTGCACCTTGCAAGACAGCGAAAGCTGGCGGGACAACACGCCCGCCCTTCCCTAGGTCATGTTTTTATCTCCTTTTCACTTCCCGTTGGCCTCTTTAACTGACCATTCACCCCTTATTTGTCTATCTCCTTTCTATTTTTTTTTCTCATTGAAGATCTATCAGGTAACCTTGCGTCTCTCTTTACTGGGGGTAAAGCCAACAAGGTGCTTGGCTCTGGGGCTGTTACCTAATGCACTTGTATGTCCCTGTAAATACCTTTATAAATCATCGTTGTCATTATAACCTCAGAACCCTAGACTGGCTGTTGTAGCTTCGAGGCTGCCCTCCAGTCAAGTGCAGGGTGACGATGAACTCCTGTACACACACACACACACACACACACACACACACACACACACACGCACCTTCCTAAGCTAGGTACCCCATGATCGACTGGCCTCCAGGGAGGATGAACAGCTGGATTGGCTGTGAGCCGAGTGCTACACTCAGGATTCGAACACAGCGGCCCTGTGCATGGCTCATAGTCAGCAACGCTTACCGCCAGACTACGGAAGCCCTTATATATATATATATATATATATATATATATATATATATATATATATATATATATATATATATATATATATATATATATATATATATATATATTGCGTCCCGTCGTGTTGCTACCATGTGGTGACCAAGTCTGCTGGCATGGGGTTGGCCTGGGCTCCACTGTCACTTAGTATTCCGTCCACCAGCCAACCTCCCTGGTTGATCAATATTAATCTGTCCACTCGGCCGCCATCGCTGATCAACTGGCATTGTGGGTCCTGTAATCAGATACCTTTATCATAGCCTTCGTGTTAGCTTCTATAGCCGTCGTGTTCGCCTCTATATTATTAATTCATTCCGGTGTTCCAGTGTATGGAAATACTGGTTTCATGAGGGATATTTTGTGTTTAGTGTTAGTACAAACATGCAGATGCCGCCCGCTTTGTTTCACCGCACCGCTGGCCATCATACTAGTGACGAAGATTTCTCCTTTCATCTCCCCTGAACTCACTCTGTTCCAACCATCTGTTATTACGAGAATAATAAAAAAGAAGACTTGTCAACATCTCTCCTATTCCCCATCCATCATTTATCCACCACCTTCCACTTATCCCCTCCTGGTGTCGTCCCACAGGGGGACCGGCTGATCCCCCGCCCGTTATCGTCTATAGATCGGCCGAGGAAGGCGAGGAGGCTTGATACACAGAAGGAAATTCCTCTCTGTGCCTCCTTGGCTTCACTCGAGGAGGGGATTTCATGTGACGGTCCGACCTGAACTGTGAACGGTGTCGGATTACTTGGAGATTATTCGATTACACCCGGGATTAATATGTTAAGCTCGGGTGATTGGCTGTACGAGGATTAATCCGCTGAAATGGTTATGTTTAGATCATTTAGCTAATGTGGGATTAATCTTCGAAGGTGGAAGGTTTTGCCTATTGGTCCCCCATGTAGGACTTTGATACAGAAGGATCAAACTGTTTGAAGTAACTGATTATATTGAGACTGCAGTATATTCAGCGAAATAGATTACACTTCGATTGCTTCACTGATTGTAATCAAACTAATAAACTGGTGCTTCTGTAGTACCATCATCACCACAGATGGCAGATAAAAAAGAGAAATTGACCATCCTGTACCATTGTGGGTCTAGATATGTATTCACACAACATGATCTGTCATTTGTTATTCTTGTCCTCATAACGCTGACCGTATCATGGTGTCCATTGACATACGGGAATGAGACGTAGCTACACTACACTGACTGCCGGGGTCGTGACAGTCAAGTTGACACAAACATCTTTCAAGGATGAGGGATAGTCTCCGTGGCATTAGTACTGCAGCTGATCGACGTGTGTCCGACCATCTCAGTGTGACGGTGGGAGGAAGGGCACTGGATTATAGTGTGAGGGGAGTGGATCATGGGAGAACCCCGTGAAACCCTAGAGCTCAAGTGGAAAATAATCAGCTGGTCATGGAAGGGGATGTGTTTACCTTCAGGAAAGGTGTTTATAACACGATTTTTGCAATTCTTATTACTACGATTCTCTCTCTCTCTCTCTCTCTCTCTCTCTCTCTCTCTCTCTCTCTCTCTCTCTCTCTCTCTCTCTCTCTCTCTCTCTCTCTCTCTCTCTCTCTCTCTCGACTTGTATCAATCATACCGTCGCCCCAGATGATAGCATCCCGGGAACCAGCCAGTTCGTCAAAGCCCGCGTATCTACACCATACAGGTCCTTAACAGTATACGTATGTACGTTCTTCTCTCATGACAACCATCCCGGCTGGATCACTCATGCTAACTGTTGTACGAGACGATGGCGCATCATACCACATGCAGACATCCTGAGCTACGAGAATATCATGGAAGTCTTAAGGTGATGGATTACCCGAGGATATGCCGAGGTTGAAGGTTGTTTGTGATAGCGTGAAGTGGTGTCAGAGTAGGTCGCGACGAGCCGGCTTTTAGGTAAATACTGGGAGAAGAATATTACATTATCGTGCTCAAGAACGTGTCTTGAATTTAAAGGAAGTTGTGTTTTGTGTGTCGTGTCTTTATTGGGTATTGACCACTGACACCTGACTGGTTGTGTATTTTTTTTCCTAAACTTTTATTGTGTTGATTTAAATGAAGAGAATATGATCATTTTTCAATTACAGGTTACAGCTAATGTATTCTTGACGCTCTGGGTTTGGATATTTAAGACAGGCTATATTTACATATTGCATGGCATATTATTAAAAAAAAAAAGAGAGGCCTCCTTAGCTTATCGAGGTTGTCCAGAAGGATATAGACATAGATCCACCCTTGGATGATTTACTCAAACCCGCTTCTCCTCAGACCCCACACGTATGGCGGCTGGGCATGAGTTGGGATAGGACGGTCTCATCTACGCTGGACCAGACGACCACAGCCAGCATGAGGAATCCCAAGCACGTGCTGTCGGAGCGGCATGCAGGGAGGGAGGGAGGACTTCCTACCTGCTGTCTTAAACTCTTCCCTGGGCACTCGTCTTGACCCACATGCTCATCACATTAGTATAACCCCTCGCCTTGCCGCTCGTATGTACTCTGAATACATGTGTGTATCTGCGGCAGGGAAGTGGTTGACCGGTATGGCCGACGCGCGTTGAATTATGAGTCCTGTTGGCAGGGACGTCAGCCACTACTGTGGGATCATCCATAACACTTCAAGAATTCTTGTTTCTGTCAGTTGCTTTGTGGGAAGAGAACCCACAGCTCCCTCCCTAGCCCGATGGATGTGGCAGGTGGTCTGACGGTGTAAATACCATCTGTCTGGAAGAGGATCAGCCAGCTGGTGTGTGGGACTACGCGAGTCCTTCTACCATGGCCATTGTGCATTCAGAGAGGACGTTAGTATATCAAGGTTGTGTCGCAGACTTCAGGAAACAGCAAAATGTGGGGACGCTGGATACACGCCACTGGCTTGCTTCAGTTGGTTTGGGGAGAGTGGTGAAGTAGCCAGCTTTCTATCTCAGAGCTTCAGCATTGCTCTCCAGCTACGCAATGCAAAGTTCAGTATCGGTCCATCTTCCCTTCTCGACCAGCTTTAGAAACCAAAGTACATAATTCTTTTAACGTCTTTTCAGTTATTTAAATTATATGTCTATAACGAGAATGTAAGACAGAAAGCAGATCATAAGGAAAAATGTAATATGAGACAGTCGTCGGGAAAATGAAAATGCGAAAAATTTTCATTCACTTCCTTGAAGCTATGGCTTCTTTAGAATTAAGCCAACACACACACACACACACACACACACACACACACACACACACACACACACACAAGGTTATTAGGTACAGTAGGGGTGAGGGTCAAGTCAATTGGGAGGTGAGTTTGAATGGAGAAAAACTGGAGGAAGTGAAGTGTTTTAGATATCTGGGAGTGGATCTGTCAGCGGATGGAACCATGGAAGCGGAAGTGGATCATAGGGTGGGGGAGGGGGCGAAAATTTTGGGAGCCTTGAAAAATGTGTGGAAGTCGAGAACATTATCTCGGAAAGCAAAAATGGGTATGTTTGAGGGAATAGTGGTTCCAACAATGCTGTATGGTTGCGAGGCGTGGGCTATGGATAGAGATGTGCGCAGGAGGATGGATGTGCTGGAAATGAGATGTTTGAGGACAATGTGTGGTGTGAGGTGGTTTGATCGAGTAAGTAACGTAAGGGTAAGAGAGATGTGTGGAAATAAAAAGAGCGTGGTTGAGAGAGCAGAAGAGGGTGTTTTGAAATGGTTTGGGCACATGGAGAGAATGAGTGAGGAGAGATTGACCAAGAGGATATATGTGTCGGAGGTGGAGGGAACGAGGAGAAGAGGGAGACCAAATTGGAGGTGGAAAGATGGAGTGAAAAAGATTTTGTGTGATCGGGGCCTGAACATGCAGGAGGGTGAAAGGAGGGCAAGAAATAGAGTGAATTGGAGTCATGTGGTATACAGGGGTTGACGTGCTGTCAGTGGATTGAAGCAAGGCATGTGAAGCGTCTGGGGTAAACCATGGAAAGCTGTGTAGGTATGTATATTTGCGTGTGTGGACGTGTGTATGTACATGTGTATGGGGGGGGGGGTTGGGCCATTTCTTTCGTCTGTTTCCTTGCGCTACCTCGCAAACGCGGGAGACAGCGACAAAGTATAAAAAAAAAAAAAAAAAAAAAAAAAAAATATATATATATATATATATATAAGTGTGTTTGTGTGTGTGTGTGTGTGTGTGTGTGTGTGTGTGTGAGGGTTTAAAAACGCTGTTTACTACCATCAGAAACATACACATTAAGGCAGGTATGGCAGTCTCACGACCCATGCTTTATTCTCTAAGTTCCGCTGGACTAGTATTACTGCCGGTGATTTTCATATATCACTCTACGTTTACGCAGCTCCCACCATCATATATCTATTTTTTTTTTTACTTTAGATATTTTATACAAGTCACAGTGAATGATACAGTGGATCGTATATACACAAGTCACACTGAATGATACAGTGGATCGTACATATGATTTTTTATTCCCCTCCAGGATACTCGTTGCTACGTTGTTATTGCACGTTCTCTACCTGCAGGAATTTGGTTATTGGCATCACCCGGTGCAGTACGAGTTCCGTCTCCCCTCACCCCGCCTCCCAGCTCCCACCCCGACAGGTGCACGAAGAACGACCTTAACGGGTCATTATTCACAGGTGTATGTCCGGCTGTGTGGTATTTCCTAGGGGGAGGGGGAGTACCACACCCCTCTTAATATCATTACACCCTCCTCACTATAGTACCCCCTTCTGATCTACCTCTCCCCGTTTTCTTTACTCCTATTCTTCCCGCTGATTTTCGCCACTTTTACGCTCTTACCTTTTTTTTCTTTCTTTTGTCCCCCTGGTCACCCCACCTTATTCTTTACTCTTCCCATATCTCTTCTCCCCATCATGGCCCTTCTTTTCTGCCCCTTTACCTTCACGACACTGCAATTGTTGCCCCCTTCTAGTATCTAATAAATCCCTCTCTCTAGTTTCGTCTCTCCCTCTTCTTCGTCTGCTTCTCCCTTCCTCTCCAACAGGGCTCCCTCCCCTTCCATCACTACTCCCTCCTTCTCCAACACCCCTTTTCTCCGTAACACCACTCCTTCCCCTCCTACACCACTCCCTTTCCCCTCCTCGCCCCCTTCAACACCAATCTCTCCCTTTCCAATCCCACTCCCTCCTCCAACACTCCTGCTTCTCAAGCATCATCACTCCGTACCCATCCCATAAAATCCCTCCCCCCCTCCAGCACCACTCCATCACCCTCCTGAACCATTCCTAACCCCCCTCTGCAACACCCTTCTCACCCCCCCCTGCAACACCACAACCAACACCCCTCCATCACCCCTCCCTCCCTTTCCCAACTATTGTCCTGGGCGGAGGTTAGCCGTGGCCTCCCCGGAAATAGCCCAAAATATAATTTCAGTAATGTCGATCTTCCTCAAGGTAACGCTGCAGCGGCCCACCTGCCGGGGGATGAAGGTGAACCTGCCTCATGCTAACACAGCTCGTGGGTGGGTGGGTGTAGCAGGGGAAGCACGGGTAACACGAGACTCAATGGTCTGTGACGAGGTTACGTGCTGCAGCACAGTAATAGTACTCTACATTCCTGATCTGTACCGATGAAGACAAGATAGTAAAAAGAGAAGGTTCCTTTCCCACTCACCACTACAGATGGAGACAGGATAGTAAAGCAGAAGGCTCCTTTCCCACTCACCCCTCTGGTACGTCAAGCCGGCAGGAGAACAGCGTGTAATATTGCGCGAATATACTGTCAAGGAAATTCTGTAGGAAAGAATGAATCGAAAATACACTGTGATGTAATTTCATCCGCTGGACACTATGGGGAAGATGGACATAATTCATTTATCTTTGCAAAAGACAGTTGAAATACGTGCATGATATATTGTCACTATTGAATGGCTTTATTAAGTGATAACAGATATAATTAGATTAATGGTTAGCCGTATCTTAAATGTATTAGTTGGTCATCGCTCTGACAATATGTAATGCTGTATTATTCCAATGTTCATTACTCGACTATTGAAGAATTTTTGTTCCCCTTTTGTGCTACATCTCTTTCCGTTTAACTTGATGCCTGTATTACTGGTCACTGTATCTATGTATCATGAAGAAATTATCGTGAGTTGTATTACTGAAATTATATATTTGTTACAAAATTTGAGATTATATATTACTTTGAAAATTATCATATGATCTCGAAGTCTGCGTTCTCTCTCTCTCTCTCTCTCTCTCTCTCTCTCTCTCTCTCTCTCTCTCTCTCTCTCTCTCTCTCTCTCTCTCTCTCTCTCTCTCTCTCTCTCTCTCTCTCTCTCTCTCTCTCTCTCTCTAGCGAAGATGATTTTAGGTTTCAGAGTCTTTCTTCACAAGGTATATCACCGAGTAGCGAAATTAGTGTTGTTGCTCTTCTTTGTGTGTGTTTTAGTTTTTCTTCGACTGTGTTAAATCTGGGTGGTAAGCAGAACTAAAAGGCCGTGTTTTGGGTGTGGCATGACAAGGGCGTTCTAGGGTCGTACCGTCGTGCACAAGGGTTGTACCTGAGGGCTGAAGAGTCGTACTGTGTAGTGTTGAAAAGGTCATTACAGACAATCAGACTAACGTAAGTTTGACACATATGACAAATGTGTTGTTAAATGAAATGGTTTTCAAGATGTAAAAGTCGTTAAACCAGACTCCCTACCATACATCACGATATATACATTATAGCACCAGAATTCCTACCATACATTCCAATATGCAAGGCACAAGCCAGACTCCTTACCATACTCCTGATGTACCGTGCACTGGAGCCGTGTTCTTCTCTCGGTAGATTTGCGGAAACAAAAGAAGTATTTTCCCGCCTGAATATTGTCAGATGATGTATCTCTGTTTCCCAACTGTTTATTGTGAAATTATTATGTTCAGGGATAATTTGGCTGCGTGTCCCGATCTTGCAGTTTCACACGAGCTGTTCACAAAAATTATTTGAACTGAAGGTCAGTAAATTGGTTTTGTCTGAGTCATTGAGATTATATAATTATCTCGATAATTTGCGAAGCAACGCGTTACAGTGATTCATCATGCAAATATGTATCGCTCTATCACACCTGACTTAAAGTGTAATATGTAATTTCGTAGGCTTTGGTTTTTTCTTAACTTTCAGTTACCATAGACTATAATTCGTTGTATTAATCAGTGTTAGTGTAAGAAGAAAATAAATCACATAACAAGCCAGTGAATATAAATTCTTATATTTTCCATTATTGACTAGAAATACTGTGGTTTTCGAAGCTGTGCGATACTGCTGTGTGGACCAGATTTAGTGGTGTATTTATGGTATATAAGCCCTTGTTACAGTTTGGCGCCAAGGGCGTGGGATAGGCTCTTTAATGTGACATTTTGTTGCGTATGAAGAGCTATACATGAGTGATGTATTTACTGTGCATGAATCACTCGGTGTATCTTTGTGCTGATGGTGTATACGTCCTGCTGAGGATACCAAGGAGGTATACATCAGTATAGGTATACATTACTGAGGTGTGCATGATCTTGGGTTTGGTACGTTTGAATGCCGGGGGTCCAGGATCCGTGTTGAGCACGTGGTGGTGGTAAAGTTATAGTGTGGTTGTGGTTGTGGTGATGATGGTGGTGTTGGTATCAGCGAAGTTTGTGTAGGAGGTGGTGGTAGAGTAGGTAAGTGGGTGGTGGTCCTACACTTGTTAACACCAGACAACAATGACCATACTTGTTAACCCAAGTATTTCCGGTAGTTGTTAACTCCCCCAGGATGATGGTCCTCCTCCTCCCCCCTAGTGGGCCAGGGTTACTCACTGCTACACCCGCACCTCTGGGGTGACGTAGGCAACCCCCGGCCTAATTCTCTGGTCATTATGGTATTTGCACTGTGATGTGACAGAGGAATTATCCCTTTGTTAATGTCCTAATATTTGCAAATAATTGTGTATATATATATATATATATATATATATATATATATATATATATATATATATATATATATATATATATATATATATACATATATATATATGTGTGTGTGTGTGTGTGTGTGTGTGTGTGTGTGTGTGTGTGTACAATTTTCTTTTTATCATTTTATATTATTTTTATTATTTTATTTCTATTATTTTATTTATTTTATTTTATTTTATTTTTATTATTTCATAACGCCAGGAACTGAGCCTTTGAGGAAAAGAAAAAAAAAATCCTTGTATAGCCCCCACTGTATCCCTATTTTAGAAAGTAATAATACAGAAGGAAGGGATCTCCACCCCTGCGCTTCCGTCCCTCTCAGCCACTATCTTTGACACGCAGGAGGTATATGGGCAGCATTCATTCCCCCATATTCCAAAGAATAGTATGTAATTTCGAGGTACTGTTTGAAATAATTACATGTTTCAGATGATGTCAGACAACATAGGAACAAGCAGATCTAATAGAACACGTATAAAATAAATGCATTATGTAAGCTGTAATGCTTCATGGGAAAGAATTATTTTTTTTTAAGTCAATATAACCATTATTTAGAACATGTACTGATTGTCAGATTATAAATTGGTGATTTCATTTGGTACAGAAGAACCAAAAAGAAGAAAAAAACGGTGATTTTTTTTTTGTTTGTAGACGTAGCGACGGCTTGTTCCTGTGGTGTTGTAGTGAGCAGCGTGTGTGTAGGGACATGACGCCTCTACGGCCGATGTAGCATTTCCTTTCTGTGTCCAGGTATGCGCGCCCAGCATTCCTGGACTGGGGTCGGATCGGCACCCCTGGTGACGCACGACCGACACCCGCCTTTATCTGGCACAACTAGTGTTTCTAGATAAGGTGAAGCCTTCTAGTTATACTGCCGTGGGTGATTTACTCCCGCGGCGGCGTGGGAGGGGGGCGTCAGCGGAGGAGCGCGGTGGTGGTGGTGGTGGTGGTGGTTTTAGGACAGAGTGTGGGAGAGATGGAGGCACCATGGGAGAGGAGCGGGGGATTCCTGCCGGTTGTTTGACGCGGGATGACGGAAGCTGAGGAATTTCGTCTGGCTTCCCGCGTGGGAGGAGTGAATTGGGGAGTCCTTCTGCGGTGTCCGGCCGGTGTGGGAGGCGTCGATGAGGGATTAATTTCACGGTCCACAAATAACCACTTGGAGTGGGGGAGAGAGTGTTGGAAGACCGGTCTTTTTAGGAGATTCTACAGTGAATTATTAGCGTAGTTATGTAGCTCCGCAGTGAAGTAGTTCTGTACTATGAGAGTCCTACAGCGGAGTATTACTTAAAGCTTCGTGGTTCTACAGCAGAGTACAACTATACCTACGTTGGTGCAGAGAAGTGACCTATCGCTCTTACGTTATCCCCATCTATCACATATCTGATGGGTTTAGGTTGTATTATTATCAGTGTAGTTCATATATCAAAAGTTAAAAGATGGGGCAACACCAGTATAAAATCTCTCTCATCGTAACACACAAATATTGATGTCACACACACACACACACACACACACACACACACACACACACACACACACACACACACACTAAGCCTTCCTCTGCCTCTATAAATGAGGCCCCCGTTATTCCTAAACATTACCTGGCGGCACATAGAAAATGGGAGGCGGTGAGACCTAGCGGCTGCTGGGCATGAGTAAGAGGAAGTGACTCACGACCATATCATTCACGAAAGAGGACGTGACCGAGCTGGTGTAGTCTGGCGACGGAGTTCCTACAAGGACCTAACTCATCCCCTACAATGTTTGTGGACGACGGTCCATACGGGGAAACGAACTGTAGAATAAGAACAATTAACTTTGATGATAAATGGTATTGGATCTTACTGGATGGAGGACGCAAGGAGAGAAATATGACCGAAGAATTTGAGATACGGACGACAGTGGTAAAGGAGGGACTATCAGGGTTAGGGGTCCTTGGTTAGGAGGTGGATGGTGGTGAAGGCGGACTCTTGTCTCCCAGGTTGATGGAAGTACTTGGGGAGAAACCGTCATACGTGTGTGTGTGTGGGTGATACTTTAGTGGGGGAGGGAGTGGAAGGGTGAGGTGAGTGACATAACCTCGTGATACATTATTGATACTGTTACCTCATGACACAGGTACCTATGAGAGAGGTATCTCATGGCACAGGTACCTCATGTCAGCGGTACCTCATGAAACATAGTTATCCCCTTCCTGTTATGCACTACTCGTGACCATATCCTGCAGCAGGGGAACCATGAACGCTATACCGCAGTAATAGATTTAGCGATATAAGTGTTTTCAAGGATGGACCCGCTGGTGTTGGAAGAGCGGGTAGAATCATTTAGGGAAGGAGGAGGGGAGGAGAGCCTGCACTACCTCCCGTGTGAAGGAGAGGGAGAAAGAGAGGGAGCCATCTCTCCCTCATCCCTGTAAAGGGGAGAAGAGAGGGCTCTCAACGTCCTTGTGAAAGAGAAGAGAGATTTCAATTTGTGCTCGTATTACTGGCCAGTCTGCTGTGCATCTCACTCTCAGCGAGTCCCCAGCTCCTCCTTTTAAAAGGGGGAGGGAAAGAGTTCCTCCAGTTGCGTCATCGAGTGGCCATGGCTACCGGGGTGCAGCAAGACTGGACCGGAGTGACCCGCGGATCAAGGAAAACACCTTAGGGGACGCTGGCTGAAGATAATGTATGTATACTTCAACCTCACATCTGGTTCTGCCTCGCTGGTTTAATGACGATGCTTCATGACGATGGTGCGCCACTCACGGGGCCAGTTACATGCAAGATATCCAAGGGGGAATTGAATTTTGATTGTCTTTTAGGGTCTCTTTGAAGTCTGTTGCATAACTAGGTTGCAGCACACACCAGCTCGAGTCAGGTGCGTGTGTGTGTGTGTGTGTGTGTGTGTGTGTGTGTGTGTGTGTGTGTGTGTAAGAGGTAAAGATACGGTACATATATACAAGGTTAAGAGACGAGGCAATAAGAGTGTAAAACTCTTTCCCCGTAACTTACAATTAATAATCATATATATATATATATATATATATATATATATATATATATATATATATATATATATATATATATATATATATATATATATATATATATTTATATATATATATTTGTCGGTAATGAATGCTACGAGCGGTGAGTTTTTTCTTTTGCAGTGATATTTCTCCGTGGTAGGGTACATGCAGCCGGGCTGTAACTGTTACCTCCTGTCACGCGTGACGAACCAACGCTCACGAATATACAATGACACGCACCAGATGTGCCATGCTCCCGCGGGCGAGCTACCTTCACGGCAGCCACTTGAACACGATGGTACGACCCTTCAGCATGACAGCACGACCCTCGAACACGACGGGAAGGCATGGCTCTTTGACAGTATGACAGCTTGGCCTTTGACTTGACTTTTCAAGGATCAGGTCAAAGGTTAAACCTTCATAACTATATACAGATGTACATGGAAGTGCACGAGAGAAACTGTTAACAGGTATGATGAAGTATGGGGTTGTCTGCTGGAGGCTAGAAGTGGTGGCATCCTAACTTCCTATTTCACACAGAGGGATAGAGTGATAGCAAAGCACAAGTCTCTGTCCCATTTTCTGCTATAGATGGAGAGGAGATAGTATAGCAGAATTATTCCTCCCCAGTTACTATTGTAGACGCTGATAGAATGATCAAGAGAAGAAGAGTCCCTCCTACTCATCACTACAGACGCAAAAGGATAGTAAAACGCAGAAAGAGGTTGATTATTACGTTCACACTGAGGTATCAGACTTATTCACTATAGTCGTTGATATGCAGTACAATATGTGTTCGTCCGCGAGTCAAATGTACTGACAACCTTCGTTTACCGTGTGATCAGATGTATTCTGGTTTCCCTTCCTAATTATGTAATAGCTTTTTCTTGGGGTTAAAGGTTTCGTGGGCATGTCCATGACCCGCCCTACGGTAGGTTTTTTCCCCACATGCAACTGACCCATCGTCCCACCTCCCTACCGGGAAAAAATATGTTTGAGACCTGTTAGCCAGAGGGAGGTCATCTTGCCTCACCCGTGCTCACCTCTGGGGGCAGCCTAGATGTGTACCGGAGCCATAAGTGGAGCATCGGGTAACATTTACGTGTGGCCAGGAGTATCGTCACTGATGGTTCGTGTTATTCATCAAACACGCTGCGCTCTCGGGCAGTCACCCGAGCCGGGACGATAGATGGGTGAAAGTGATTTGGTGGTGCGACACAAGGCGGTGTGGCCTGGTTGAACCCCACCCTCTCGTATGATGACTGTAATGGTACATTAGGTGAGGAAGTCTTCAGTTGATGTTGGAGGTTAATCTTTATTTTCATGGAGTTTGGATCATGTTTGTAGATGGAGGTGTGAATATAGAGACTCGAGCATCACTTGATGAATCCAAATGCTGTACAAAATGAAGAAGCATGAGCTCACATCAGCGTGTAAGCCCGCGGAAGCCATCATTTAGTAGAGCTCATCTGACGTTAAGTTCCGTATAACAGAGAGGCTGAATGAGATTGATTTGGTCCCATATAAATGGGAGTCGGGTTAAAGGGGAATAGTTCTCAGAAATATTTGTGCGGTCAAACTTAATTACTATCTAATAATTTCATCTTTCAATCTCGTATTATTTCCATAACTGAAAAAAAAAAACTGTTTTTGTTTGTTTATTCTGCCTTTCGATAAGGGGCTAATGGGAGGAAGTGTCTGACAAGAGACAGCTGAGGAATTCATGGGTTAGGAGGAGGAGGAGGAGACTGTAGCTGTTATGGGGAGGTGGGTTATGGTGGGGTTAGAACGGTAGTGATGGCGGTGATTGTGGGTGAGGGATGAGGAGGAGAGAAGCAAGACCCCACTCCACCATGCACGTTGGGGATAGGGGGAGGGGCTGGAAGCTACGCAGTGTGACCTCAGCTACATAGACGCAACACTCAGCTACGCATCGGCCTCACAGGCACAACAGTGCGTTAGAAGGCGTGACTTGAGCTTAATACGCACAGGAGTCAGCCAGAAGGTGTGACCTTAGCTAGACAGACGTCACTGGTAGCCAGCTACACAGGTGGACAGACGCGTAACACCAGCCAGCTACATCCTAGCTTGACAGCCTGCCAGCCACAGAGCAGGACCAGTTACTTGCCGACAAGGACGCTGCTGAACACGTGCAACCCGAAGGTTCCTCTGCCAAGGTTTCGATCACATGTTCCAACCAGACCGCCTATTGTTCAACCCCGGGGGGAGGGTGGCACACACACACACACACACACACACACACACACACACACACACATCAGGGAAGATGCGCACTAAAGTGACATTGGAAGAAACCTTGGCCATGTTACAAATCTTGTAAATTTACCAAACATCATCGTGAGGCAGATGGTTAGAGATAACGCGGGAGACAGACCCCACTCGCTCTACTGTCTCCTACTGACAGGCTGTAGCTGGTTTACCCTTCCATAGGGTAAGTTCACCTTCCTATCACGGAGGATGGGTTACCTTTCCCTCATGTGGGATTTCATTTTCAAGTTTCATCTCTCTCTCTCTCTCTCTCTCTCTCTCTCTCTCTCTCTCTCTCTCTCTCTCTCTCTCTCTCTCTCTCTCTCTCTCTCTCTCTCTCTCTCTCTCTCTCTCTCTCTCTTCTCTCAACACGTAAGATACAGAACCGTTCCGTCTTCAAGAATATCATAGAACATACTGAAAATAAATCGGACAAAGATGTACGAACAGCTACAGGAACATTTAAAAGAAGACGTGACACATGGTTGAAATCAATCCCAGATGAACCAAGGATCAATGATTACATAATAACACAGGTGGCGGCCGAGAAAAACAGTCTTAATGCATGAAGCAAGACGTGTGGTAAGCACTGCCAGTCTGGCCAAATCTCATCCTTGTAAGTACTCGTAAGTAGGTCTCTCTCTCTCTCTCTCTCTCTCTCTCTCTCTCTCTCTCTCTCTCTCTCTCTCTCTCTCTCTCTCTCTCTCTCTCTCTCTCTCTCACGTGCGTGCCTCCAAGCTTCTACTCACGTGCGTCCGGACCTGGGAGGGGGCGGGTGAGCCACGTGCTGGGGACCCATCTCGTCTGCCCCGACCCTTGGCGTACCCAAGGGCTGTAATTGTGTCGGAAGTGTTTACGATGAACACGTTCTCCCGAGAGAGCGCCTCTGGTGTGAGTCAGTACCCGTAAATAATGGATTTAAATGGCCCCAGAAATAAGGAGTTATATGATGACCTTAGAATTAGTAACTTCTATAATGGTCTTAGTAAGAAATGACTACATAGATAAACCTTTTTCTATGAACTTATAGATATGCCAGCAAATATCACACAGGAATATTAATTACTTATTTAGGATAGAAAATGAGCATATTTGTTTCCTCGAAGAAACCTGTTTTGTGAGCTGCTTGATTAATGGTGCTTGGGACTTTTACACACACACACACACACACACACACACACACACACACACACACACACACACACACACACACACACACACACACACACACACACACACACAGTAAGGAGTGACTTGATCACAACCTTCAGCTTCCAGAACCAGTTTGGTGACGTCAATATTGAACTGTTCTTCGAAAAATTCAGAGGTAGAACAACCAGAGAACGAATTGTGAAGTTATGAAAGAATTACATCAGGAGTGATGCAAAAGGACTACTTTTATAGTATCAGAAAATTGGACGAATGGAAAACAAAATCAGATTGACTAAAGTGTAGATGCTGACAGTATGGAAAAATTGAAGAACTTGTATGTTGGGAGAGAAGCTCCAGGAGATAAGATCCTCACGAGTGTAGAACTCCCTCCCCTTATTGTGAAAAAGTAATCACACAGACAGACAGACAGACAGACAGACAGACAGACAGACAGACAGACACACACACACACACACACACACACACACACACACACACACACACACACACACACAAAAGAAGGAACAGAGGGGGCCAGGTGAGGATATTCCAAAAAAGGCCCAGTTCTCTGTTCTTAACGCTACCTCGCTAACGCGGGAAATGGCGAATAGTTTAAAAGAAAAAAAGAAATATGTATATATATATATATATATATATATATATATATATATATATATATATATATATATATAACGTACAATCCTCCAACAGCTAGGATCGAACCCGGGAACACTGTGTAACAGGCGGGGTCCCGGGTTCGATCCTGGCTGTTGGTGGTTTGTGTGTGTACAGTATATATATATATATATATATATATATATATATATATATATATATATATATATATATATATATATATATATATATATATATATATATATATATATATATATATATATATATCCAGTGATGCATTCACATTAATTACAGGTTTATAATGTCACAGGAATTTGGAAGGAGTAATCTAGATAAGGCAGAGGTTGATGTGTATCTCGTGGGGTTACCTTAAGGAGCAGGTACCCGCACAAGCATCATCTGTTGTCAGATAATTTGCAGCTGCTGCTGGCGTGCCGCAGGGGGCCGCCCTTGGCTACTGGGTTTTATGTTTGCTCTGTTCCACGGACGATGAAACATATAAACAAAGTGATTAACACACGCGTGGAGGATGTTTCATGAAGGTAATCAAAACATGGGATTCAACATTCTAGTGACGACGACGATGATGATGATGATGAAAAAGTGGAAAGAAAAGTTGAAGATAATGATCACAAAAGACCAAGAAGCGAAATTGAAGAAAATATAGATATTGTACTCAGATATATGCACTGCCATGATTCCTGCCTCCCCCCCCAGCTAGCCACACCAGGTGGGCGGGTGGGTGTAATGTTTGACCGGGTCCGTGGTACGCCCGGAGCCAGCCAGCCCGCCCGCCCGCCCGCACCACCAACCCGTCATAAGTCACGCACCATCTTCCTCCGCCTCTTGTAATTACTTCTCATCATTCTTTCTCTGCCACTCCTTCTCTTCGTTCTCCCATCTTCTCTTGCCTCATAATCATCATTATTACCATCGTCCGTCCCCCCTTTTTTTTGTTCTCTCTCTCTCTCTCTCTCTCTCTCTCTCTCTCTCTCTCTCTCTCTCTCTCTCTCTCTCTCTCTCTCTCTCTCTCTCTCTCTCTCTCTCTCTCTCTCTCTCTCTCTCTCTCTCCTGCTGCTGCTCCTCCTCCTCCTCCATCTTATCCTTGTCCTGACCTTCCTCTCTTCCGAATCATCATCATCGTCGTCTTCGTCTGCGTTCCTTCGCCTCGCCTGGCCGAGCTGGCCGAGCTGGCCGGCCGGCCGGCTGCAGAAGGCTCGGTCAAGATTCTGCTCCACCTACATGTATGTTACCAACATCGTCCACTCATCCGTTGCATCCAGAAATATTCTATTCATATATATCCATATATCTGTGTCTATAGGTTAATGTATATACATATAGCTGTCTATATGTCAATCTGTATCTTTATATCTGGTGTTACCGGGCTCCCTCTGCAATGCTTTTATTCAAGGATAAAAAATCTATCTTCAGAAAGTTTATTACATCGTCACTGGATGAAAAGGCGAGCCTTGTCAAAGATCTCCTCTCTCTCCAAAGGAGACCATATTTCACTGCTCCAGCGTGGAGTGCAGCCTTGACAATATTATTGGTAATCATCTTATGTTGCAAAGGTGGAGAGTGGAGGTTTGGTATGCCTCTCTCTCACCAGAAGCTGTCAGGTGTACGGTCGTGTTTCCGGAACCCCAAAATACATTTCTTTATACCATTCTTGATTATTGCCACGACCATACCTCATTTTCAGTTCAAGTCTCCATTTCAAAAGACATACACATGGGAAGGCAGACGTAGGCGTATAGAAATAACTTGAATGTAACAGGTAAATGAATTACAAACTCATTTCTCATGAGCGGAGCTCCTAATATTCAAACTTTGTTGAGAGTATAGAAATGTGTGCTGCTGCTGCTGCATGTGTTGGCTGGCGGTGTTTAAAACAAAGTCTTCGATTTTCTTTTTTTCTAAAGCGTTTGTTGATCAGCTACCACCAGCACCAACACCTGCGTCCACAGTTCAAGCGTGACCTTCAAACCTGGTCTTGCACTCATTCTCGTACGGACGTCTCTTACGCTAGAGTTTCTGTTCTGACTCGTGTGTGAATGAGTGTGAATCGAACCACAGACACTAGTTACACAGGGCAGTCCTCTGATGCATGGCCAAGCACACAGGCGCACGTGGAACCACTCAGACATGCTTGTACAACACGTGTAAATAATGGTAGGTAAACACACCTGTTCGTAAGTATGGTAACAACTACTTAGATTGTCCGGTTAAAGTGTTTCTTAATGGGTAATTAGATCGTTAAATACATATGTATTACATATTGTCGACACGTATATATTATATATATATATATATATATATATATATATATATATATATATATATATATATATATATATATATATATATATATATATATATATATATATATATATCGGTAATAACACTTCTGATTTACTGATTCACATGTTATTATATTCAATAGTGTTTCCTCTTACTCTCATTCACGAAGGTCCTCATTATACACTTTGCCTCTGAAGTAATCTTATGTTATCCTTAACTACATTATTCTCTGAGCAAGTTTTCTCTCGTCATTTCCGTCTCATTGTGAGCGTTTGCGTTTTAAGATTATCATTCATTTAATCATACCAAGTGTTCACTCCGTCACCAAACTCCTGCTCTTTGTTCAGTCTCTTGCCAGAATATATTTTAAGAACTCAATTTTAACCCTTCTGTGAACGAAACACACACACACACACACACACACACACACACACACACACACAAAAGCGCCTCCGTGGTATGGTGGTCAGCGATGCTGACTATGAGTCATGGGTTCAAATCCTAGGCCCACGTGGCAGTCGGCCCACACACCATCGCAGGTGTTCATCCTTCACTCGGGGCAGGTCGATATACAGATGCCTGACTCAGGCTGGGATGTGTGTGTGTGTGTGTGTGTGTGTGTGTGTGTGTGTGTGTACAGGTAGGAGTGAAGACACAGTACACACATACAAAGTTAAGAGACGGGGCAACGCTAGTGCAGACCTCTCTCCCAGTAACACACATACAATAGTCGTGAAGAGTAATCACACACACACACACACACACACACACACACCGCTAAGCTCCTGCAGACATCAGCATCTACCGGCATGAACACACATGGATCTCACGAGAGATCGTGAAGCTAAATGAAACATGTGGCGTGTGACTGGACCACAGGAGATAGAGCTGCACCTGAGAGACACTGGAGAACGTGAGGTGTCGTAGCTCTGTACTGCTTCCCTGTTGAAGTCTCCGTCGCAGGTGAGGTGGGCGTGCGGGCGGTGGTGGTGACCAGGGAGGTGGTGCTGGCCCGAGCCACACCTGTGGTGGTGGCTGCTGTCTGCATCACGTAGCGTCACGTTAACAACAGTGAAGATGAATTGTGATTTTAGAAGTAAACCAATTTTCGTTCGCCTTCTCTCTCTCTCTCTCTCTCTCTCTCTCTCTCTCTCTCTCTCTCTCTCTCTCTCTCTCTCTCTCTCTCTCTCTCTCTCTCTCTCTCTCTCTCTCTCTCTCTCTCTCTCTCTCTCTCTCTCTCTTCTTCTTTCTTCTTCTTCTTCTTCTTCTTCTTCTTCTTCTTCTTCTTCTTCTTCTTCTTATTATTATTATTATTATTATTATGATTATTATTATTACTATTATTATTATTATCATTATTATTATTATCACTATTATTATTATTATCATTATTATTATCATTATTATTATCATTATTATTATCTTCATTTGTATCTCTCTCAATAGACGAAAACGAGTACAGTTTTGCTGAAGAAATTGTCACGCCAAATGAGTCCTTCATTTCCGTACATCTGATTCTGGTCGAAGCTGCACGAGACCCATGAAAAGGAGAGAGAGAGAGAGAGAGAGAGAGAGAGAGAGAGAGAGAGAGAGAGAGAGAGAGAGAGAGAGAGAGAGAGAGAGAGAGAGAGAGGCGTTCGCAGTGGTTATCAGTACAACTGTCCTTCAGTGATGCAATTTATGAAGATCTCGTGATGTTTAATAATGTGATGAATATTTGGGTTTTGCTCTCAAATAGTCTTATATGACTATAGAAATATGTAGATACAATCTGAGAGAAGGCATTTTTTTTTTTTTTTATAAAGGGTGTCAGAAGTCTGTCGTCGTAAGTCCGACAGATAGACTGTACAGAGAATTGTTTGAGCTTTATATCAGGCTATGATCAACATGAGCTTTAACATCATTCTTGTCTACGTGTTTGTAATATGATGTAGAAGTTTATATTTGTGTGTGTGAGTGTGTGTGTGTGTGTGTGTGTGTGTGTGTGTGTGTGTGTGTGTGTGTGTGTGTGTGTGTGTTTTAAGACGGGGAAACGAAATTGGAGTGTTGACTGCGGTATTATGGGTGTGTCACGTCAAGAAAATGAAGTAAGAGGGTGTTGCTGGCCTGGATATATGTATATATATGTATTTAGGTAAGAGAATGGGGTAAGAGGGCGTGGTTGATGTGGGTGTGTTGAGGTAAGGTGGGGAGGGTGGTGGAGTGTCATCGAAGCACGTGTCCCAGAAGTTGCTGGAGGGGTTGGTGGGGGTGGGGGGGATGCGACGTTATGGGGGAGGATCGAGGGGGTTGCTCAAGAGGAGGAGGGGTCCGGTAGGGCTCAAGTGGATCGAAGTGGATCGTGTCAGTCAGGGGTGGCACAGCTGGACGGATCTTGGCTGAGTTCCTGCAGGCTGAGGGAGGGAGGGAGGGAGGAGAGCTGCTTTTTTCCATCAATGGGGAAAAAATAAAGTTGTTGTTCTTGGATCACGTTCTCCAGACTTACGAGACCAAACGAGTCACCTCCGGCAACTCTCCAGACCTCAATACTCCTCTGGTTGCCCACTAGCCTTGTCGTTCTCAATAACCCTCCAGGTGATATCAATCTTCTGTTGAGCCTTTATCTCCCATGCCAAGCTGTTTTGAGGGGGGGGGGGGGTCTTTTTCACCGAGATATTACCGTCTTTTCTTTGCTCAGGGCATACGATCTGGGTCACTGGAGAAAACGTGGAGATGGATTATAATTTCGCAACACATAATGATGGACGTCTGTTCAAGGTTTCTTCCAGTTTCACGTTTTCTGTATGTCTGAAATCATTTATTTACGTGTCTCTCATTTTTCTTACAGCTCCCTTATTATCATGAATGACGCACACAGGCTATATATATATATATATATATATATATATATATATATATATATATATATATATATATATATATATATATATGACATCGAAGGAGGACATTATTAAGTAAGTCAACCTGTGACAATGTGAAGTGCGTAGTTCTAGTGCAAGGACTTGAGCGGTGAAGCGATAAATTCTGTCATGTTGTTCAACATTTTCTGGGCGTTTAATCGATCCTGGCTTGCATGTGTTAATTTCAATCGTTCCGTGGAACCTCATGTTTCAGTAACTTGTTTAATGCTGTATTTGTGCGCTACGTTACTGGAGATAGACAAAGTCCATGATAACAAAAGGAAACCTGTCATATGTCTTCTTTCGTACACTCAGCTTTGACTGTCAGATGTCTAGGAATTATTATATCCACGACGGAATTCGGAGCACCGAGCGAACCCGCTTTATTGTATTCGAACCAGCCGCCCCTCCCCGGCCGCCGCCACGCCCTCACCACGTGCCATTGCATTACGGTAATTGGCTTCGTTGACTTGTACTCAGTGCTCAACCATGGCGTGTGGCTTGGTGTCGCCCGGGATCACAAGGTGATTACCCTTCGTTTAATGGCAGTTATCACATTAGTTTCCCCAGGTGATAGCCGCATGACATGTCCGTGTGGGAGAGGGATCGAACCATGGGACACTGTAGTCTGTGTAGGCGGGAACACCACACCGGGTGCACGGAATTACATACACGTGTGAACGGTTTCGTGATCATGGGTGTGCACTGATTGGTCGTGTGTGCTTAATATTTACGGTCTCACTCATATCACGATTGAAAAGTAAAGCAAGCAACTGCGAAAGTTTCATATATTCGAATCTTTGTGTTTCATTTTCCTTGTGGCCAATACCATATTCGTGAATCACGTGTTCTTTTGTAATTTATCTGCATATATATATATATATATATATATATATATATATATATATATATATATATATATATATATATATATATATATATATATGTATATATTCTTGGCGTGTTCGGATGGTGCTCCTCCTTCAGCCTTCCATCTCGTATGATGTATTTCATCGTACTGATCTTCCTCGTAGTGATCACGTGTATCATCTTATTCCGTTGTCTTCCTCCATCATTCACAAGCTGGAATACCATCACCACTGTATGGGTTGTCGTCGGATTTTTCTCTGCCCAGGGACTTCATGTGATCGTGGCAGTAGATTAACTTGTGATGAGTCGTGTGATCAGTGATCATGAGGTAGCGACTGTGTCCTGCGGCGAGCGGGATATTCAAATGCGGATCACCTGGGAGTGAATGAATGTCCAGTGACGGGCGGATTGTCCCGTGACGCGATGCTTGTAAGACGACTGGTCCGGTGATGCTTCTGTCTAGCCATGGACCGTCGGTCTGGAGACGCGTACCCTACTCCCATGTGACCCAGTGTCTCAGCAGCGGAAGTGCACGTACTCCATGTCCTGACCCAGTGCCTTTACTTCCCGTCACGCGAGGGACGTACACACATTCTGTCGTTACAAGAACGAGAAAATGCCATTAGGATCCCCGTCGTATTTCTCTCTGTGTATGTATGTATGTATGTATGTATGTATCATTTCAAGTCTCAGAACAAACAGCTTCGACTTTGCCTCCCTCCTGCTGCCTTAGAGCGGGTCGCCAGTCTAATATGTCCTCGGAAGCCTGACGCAAGGAGGGAGCTGATAAATGTTTCAAGTTTATGAAAGTAATACTTGTCTATGTCAAGCAGTGACAGGCTATTGTGACCCTGTGTGACCCAGGGGGGACGTACATGGAAGGGTTAGGTCAAGCTGTTGAGATGCCATCAACCTGGGCCGATCTCGTATGACCTCTCCCGCTGGCTTGATCTTCTTCAGTTTCGCCTACGTTGCCAGGAATCACAGATCATAATATTACCTGCTCTTTATATGATAATCACAGATCATAATTTTACCTGTTCTTTATATAACTTCTTAATTAACTCTTTAAAGTCGAGGATCCTTTTTCTATATTATTCATGACGTTTCTCCATGATGTACGACGGTGAGGTGTGTGTGTGTGTGTGTGTGTGTGTGTGTGTGTGTGTGTGTGTGTGTGTGTGTGTGTGGTACATCTGAAGAAGATTTAAGATAATTCTTATGACCTGAACATGAGTTTACTGCTGACATGGGCGTCGCCATGAGCTTTTCTCAGAAGCCAACCTACACCTTATGTACACGGACCAGCTTCACACACACACACACACACACACACACACACAGAGGTTTTATATATATATATATATATATATATATATATATATATATATATATATATATATGTGTGTGTGTGTGTGTGTGTGTGTGTGTGTGTGTGTGTGTGTGCATTTGAATTATTTGTTTTCACTGATTTTAAGTTCGACCTTTGGATCACATGATTTTTATCTCTATTCCTTGATTCTGTTCACTCCCTTCCTTACAGCATTATCAACCCTGATGATCAACCATTTCTCAGGTATCTCTTGATGGAATGTAAGATGTGGTTTATACCTTGCCATAACTGAGTATAATTTCCCCGTCCAACTCCTACATCTCCTCTGAGTTATTGGTTATATATATATATATATATATATATATACATAACCTCAGTTATTTGGGGAAATTAGAATAAATCATCATCTTAATTTTTTTCTAACCAGTTTTCTCTTTCTTTTTTTTCTAGATAGTGGATGTTTGGCCATTTTGCCAAGGTAAGAAATCTGATCCTTTGTTTTAGATAATCCTTCTTTGATTCCCAAGATATATCGTGATCCCGCTATTCCTGACTCCATAAACACGTCAGTCATTACTATCATCAACAGTCGGTAGTCTTACCACATAACCTTCATTACTGCACGCAAGACAGTCTTAAAAAAGACAAGAAGTTTGCCAGTATTCACCCCGCAGTCAGTCTTCTCCACTCGTATCAGACCTCGCGTTTTAGACAACAGTGTCTCCGCTCTTGTGCGAGCGCTCCCTATTACCCAGACACTCTCATCCACCCCCGGGTGGTGTCTGTTGGCCATACCTAAGCTTGCCTAAAGTGCTGGCGATAATGGAAGGGCAGGAGTCGGGGGTAAGAAATCCGCGTGTGTGTGTGTGTGTGTGTGTGTGTGTCTGTGTGTGTGTGTGTAAAAACAATGCCTTATTCTCCAAACTGTGTGGGGATATAGGGGTGATTATTGTGTCAGTAACGGAGGTGACCAACGCCCATCCGGACCCATACTAAAGAATTAGAAAAGAAACACCACCCTGGTTCTTATATGGTCCTTGCCACACGTACAGTCACTAAAACCCCGTGTCATTATTTCTGACCGTCTCATCCAATCATCTACATTATTTCCGACCGTCTCATCTAATCACTTACCTGATATCCGATCACCACATTCAGATATCCCCCATTTGTGTCCTTTTTACCTCATCCAGTCACCAACATTATTTACAGTCACTTCAAGATTTCGTCTGTTCCAAGCTCTTCACCAAACGCTTACTGTGTTCGCCATATTTCAGCATTACATACGAATGTCCCAAGATGTGTATAACTGCCCTTCAAACATTCTGACATTCAAGCGTCGCATTTCGGGTCGGGTACTATTTCATAGTCCGCAAGTAAATGATAATTTTTTTTTATTATTTAATGTACTCCGTGGAAGCTAACCTTTTAAAAAACATTTCCCCATTTTTCTTCTGCACAATCGGAAAAGTCAGCACGAAATATATTCATAAGTATTTTAATCGATTTTGTATTCATGGCTTCTTTGATATCTTTTTTTTTTGTTTATCAATAATCTCTTCGTAGAACTTGAGTTATCACTAAATACTTTACTTTCTGAGAACCAGATTATGCACAAAGAGGTTTTATCGCCTTTACTTTTATAAACAATACATGTTTGTCGACCAATATCATGTCTGGGTTCAGATCATATGGGAGGAGCCTGTTATTTTCGAGTCCATGATAATATTGCCAGACGTCAGCGATATCCCTGACCATTTGGAACGACATGTTTATGCTCAGATGATGTATCACGTCTCGAAAACTGCTCGTCCAAGGTAAGAATTATATCCAGCTTATGGCGTGGCTTTCCGACTTAAAATTCAGGGTTGCACATAAGTTTTCTAGCGGATTCTTCAACAGTTTTGTTATTCTCGTGTCTATTTTGTTTCCCTGAAATCTTGGGCTTTACTCACAAGGTTTCTTAGGTTATATATATATATATATATATATATATATATATATATATATATATATATATATATATATATTATCCCTGGGGATAGGGGAGAAAGAATACTTCCCACGCATTCCCTGCGTGTCGTTGAAGGCGCCTAAGAGTGGATGGAGCGGGGGGCTGGAAATCTTCCTTTTCTCGTTTTTTAATTTTCCGAAAGAAGGAACAGAGAAGGGGGCCAGGTGAGGATTTCCCTCAAAGGCTCAGTCCTCTGTTCTTAACGCTACCTCGCTAACGCGGGAAATGGCGAATAGAAAATATGTATATATATATATATATATATATATATATATATATATATATATATATATATATATATATATATATATACATATATATATATATATATATATATATATATATATATATATATATATATATATATATATATATATATATATATATATATATATATATATAATGTGTGTATGTGTGTGTGTGTGTGTGTGTGTGTGTGTGTGTGTGTGATTTCAACAGGACTTAATGCAAATGTCGGGGCTGGTTGGCAGCTGGCACGGATTTCTTAAAGCTTATGCAATCTATTGTTCAAGTTGCCGGCAACGAGACCTTACGGTTTGTTTTGATCGAAATTAGCTAGTCTGGTACTTGAGGTACGCTAGCAGTGACTAAAGTGTACTGCTAGTGATGTGAGGGCACTAGCAGTGACTCATGAGCACTAGCAGTGACTCGTGTGCACTGGCAGTGGTTCTCGAGCGCATTATCAGAAGTCAGTGCACTATCACTGACACGCGAGTGCTTTAGCATACGACATGAGTGTATTAGCTGTGACTTGAGTGCACGTGTAGGGACTTGAGTGCATCAGCCGCGACTCCATGTAGTGATTCGAGTGCAGCAGGTGAATTCTGTAACACACTGAGGGAACTCGACCTTATACGGAGAAAAAAAAAATAGATGTTGCTTACGTGTTATGTATTGCGAGGTGAGAGAGGGTTTTACACTCGTGTTGCTCCATCTCTTAACCTTGTACATATGTGCCAAGTCTTGACCATATGTGTGCATCACACATAACAGGAGGAGTTGGAAGGATGGAGTGAAAGATGCTTCGAGCGCTCGGGGGCTAGACATGCAGGTGGGTGCATGAGATAGGGCGAAAACACCCCACCATACGCCATTCACCGACTAATCCCAAAGGGGAAGATGAACAGCTAGGTTCGGTGTGAGCCGGCTGCTGCCCTGCCAAGGAATCGAACCCGGGTCCGTGAAATTGGGGGGTCGCAACGCTAACCATTGCAGTAAGAGAGGCATGGGTTTTATGATGATGTTCAAATCATTGGTTTATTCATGAAAACATCCGTTATCTTGAGACTTCCCTTCATATAAACTCGGGTACAGTTACGGTTACCGCCATATCCCAAAAACAATACCCATGTAGAGCTAAATAAGGAGATAGATAAATAGATAGATAAGGATAAAAAGCTGACACTCACAAGTTAATAAAACTTCCTCACTCGGTAATTAGTGGCATATCCATCTCTCATAAGCAAGAACCGTCTCGAACTTTTATTAATTTTTCTGTTCATTTCCATTTTAATTGAGAAATGCCGGAGAGGGTGGGTGAGGCCTGGCTCGGCGGGCAACCGTTGCTGACCCTTGCAGTGTTGCCACACCCAGCGCCCTCTCCACGCCCTCAGCGGCAGCCTCACCGACAGGAGCACACCCGGGCCATCCCTTGGTGAGATCAGTCGCCTGGCGTACATATGGACGCCAGGGAGGTGTGCTAGGTGCCGATAACGAGTGAGGCAACGGTGGTAATAATGGAGGAGGAGAGGGACGGCTTGGGCACCTCGCGCTAACCCTGACAGGGGCGGAGACTTTCTCTGCATACCTGTTGCACGAATTGCCATGTTTGATAATTTAAATCCTCCACTAAAATCTCGTTCTACTCGGGCGCCGCGGTGTTTGGCGTGTCCCTCCCTCTCTCTCGCACACACACTCGGCCATAAGACCTTGTTGCCGGGTCTCCAAGCAGGAGGCAGGAGGCGGCGTGACCGCAGGAGACGACCGCAACCTGGGAATTACCAGCACCTGCGGCGCAAGTTGGCAACTTGGTGCAGCGCTTTACCCGTATTTGTCGCTGTACCACTTGCTGCCAGCCCGGCACAATGCATGTAACTTATATTCCCTCCTTCTGCTCGACTTCTGATTTCTCTTTTTTTATTCTTTTTTTTTTTTGTCTTAAATCCTCAGCTTAGGAAGTGTGGTGATAGATCACCACTGCCACAATGAACCCCCTGTTTTCACGAGGGGATGAAGGGAAGAGGCAGTCTTGATCTGAGGCCCCAAAATTCATACATTGGTCTACCTCTCTCTCTCTCTCTCTCTCTCTCTCTCTCTCTCTCTCTCTCTCTCTCTCTCTCGAGAACACTGGGTCATGTCTAATCTCTACCTACTTGCGAGGACCTACGACGGCATGTCGCAGAGTCAGCGCGCGTGTCTCTCTCGCCGCAGGAAAGTCTATGCGTTATGAATAACTGAGTCGTTATGATACTTACGTGTGTCGTCGTCGGGTGTTATGCGTGAGATGGAGCGAGTGTGTTTTTATATGGACTGGATATACCAGCAGCCCACTTGTTGACGAGGTAGAAAGTATAGACAGTCACCTGGGCCAAGGAGGGGAATTAGACATCAGGTGTTCGAGAGACAGATGGATAGTCTCCACCGCCACATGTAAGGAATAAACGATTTACTAAGCTTCCCAAAACCAGGACGAGAGAGACACATAAACGAAAACAATATGCTAACCTCAACAGTCTTATTAGTCATTACGTTCCATCTCAAAGTTACGTCTCGACGTATTCCCCCCAAGTTAACAGATTACGTCATCTTGCAGGGTATAGACCAGGCGTCTCCAGTGACTTGGTGCTGCCTCTATGCCAGTTATCTTGGCGTATCGTACAGAAGGCAATGCTTTATTTGACCTAACTGAGCTTAAATTGCTTCGAGCAGTCAGTCAGTCCCAAGGGGTGGGTTTATTGGGATATTGGGAGAGGTACGTGTGTGTGTGTGTTGTGTGTGTGTGTGTGTGTGTGTGTGTGTGTGTGTGTGTGTGTGTGTGTGTGTGTGTGTGGAGTCGGGAGATTCTTGTCTGAGTGATAGATGAGTCTGATTCTGAGGTATGACTCACGGGCTGAGTCATCTTTTTCCACGTCTGATTCTCGGATGCGTGACTCACCGGGTGGGTGATTCATCTCGACGTCTGATTCTGAGGCATGACTCACCGGCTGGGTCATCCTTACGTCTGATTCTAAGGTATGACTCACCTGTGGAGTATGACTCACCGGGTGATTTACGACCCGCGGGTGACGGAATGATCATCAGGGAAGCCAATGAATATCAAGTAACAGGTGCCTTACCCAGATCTAGCCTTAGGGCTGTGGATAACTTGTTGAGAGTAACTAAGGGTAATAATGATGAAATAAGACTACTGATAAGGAAGTATTTCTTTTTCCATAATGAAATTTTGTTTCTTTAACGATGATAAGATTTTGATATTCATCTCAGTTTCAGTTCTCGCCAAAAGTCCTCCTGTCTTGGAGTTTAGGGAGGAAAAAAAAGGAGTGTTTGTCTCATGCCAGTTTCGTATTGGTTCTGATTTGTCGACCTTATTGCTGTTATATGTTTGCGTTTGTTACTTTGAACGAATATCTGTCTGTCTGTCTGTCTGTCTGTCTGTCTATCTATCTGTCTATCTATCTATCTATCTATCTATCTGAGGTGTCGGCCTGAATGGAGACGTTCGTGTTATGTAGTGTCCTCAGATGTTAGGGCACTCTCCAGTACCTGGTCAGGTTCACAGTGCAAATGTCCACATTCCCTCAAATAGCAGTGCACCCGCGCATCGTTACCAAGTCGTTGATGTGACTCTCTCACACACTGAAGCTTATGTGGAATCAGCTCTGTCCTCCTTCACATTTTGTCGCAGAGGTTTTAAGTATGGTTCACATACTCGTTTTGGATAATGGATGTGTTCCTGAAGAACTGAGATTCATCGAAATCGAGGGGTTGGTTCATGAAGGAGGTAGGGTCGTCCACTTAGGATGGTTTGGCAACGATGTGGAGGGGGCGTGGCTATCACCAGCTTGATGGTGATCGGTATGCACGGCGGGGGTAGCCATGGGAGCGGTCCATGGTGGCAGGGATAGCCATGGGAGGGGTCCATGGTGGCAGGGATAGCCATGGGAGGGGTCCATGGTGGCAGGGATAGCCATGGGAGCGGTCCATGGTGGCAGGGATAGCCATGGGAGGGGTCCATGGTGGCAGGGATAGCCATGGGAGGGGTCCATGGTGGCAGGGATAGCCATGGGAGCGGTCCATGGTGGCAGGGATAGCCATGGGAGCGGTCCATGATTGCAAGGATAGCCATGGGAGCGGTCCATGGTTGCAGGAGGGGGGGGGGGCATGGAAGAGTGGATGGAAGCTGCTAGAACTAGTCAATGCCAAATAGATGTAAGTTACATACACTAGATGAATCTAGAAAGAGCTGACAGTGATTAAAGAAACAGAGACAAAAGATATGTTGGTAACAGTCAGTGACATGCATCCAGACAAACAGCTGAAAAATCTATTTCGATTTCAGATCACAAGAAAATTATAGAAATTATGAGATAAAACGAAAATACCTGAAGACGTCACTCTACCCCATGAACCATTTTAGTCATGATGAACTGTGGTGAACAGTAAGAAGGGTTATAGTTTATTCACTGAGGTGAAGACAGTGGTACAGTAGTATACACGCAGTGAAAATCTTAAGGACAATTATGTAATTAAGATGACATCAGATGTAAATACTGGTATAGGTAATAGAGCACAGAGAAAGCCTCTCATGGGAGGGAACACGGAGGGCAAAGAGGGATAGTTTACAGCAGAACAGGAGAGTTGTACCGTTGCATCTTATATGAAGAGTTAGGAGCGATGTGATCATTTCTAGTTTAGTGAAGACTCGGATTATGTCAGGTCGGTTGGTTAGTTATTTGGGCTTTAGGCTTATCAGTCGCCAGGGTCGTTAAGGCCGCCACTGATGAGCTGTAACCACCAATTGAAAAAAATCTTGAAACACTTTCAGGTGTTAAGAATAATATTGACCCCACACACACTGTCTCCATGCATAGGGTCAGTGACAGTGTACATTTGTGTACTATATTTTTCTATGCATGTTACGGATTCTGGCTTTTAGAATGATCAAAATGATTATTGTATATTGTATCTTAGGATATGTATTGTACGGATACTAGCTCAGCGACCTTTGGCTGCTGACGTACACGATCCATATGTACATACCCACACACGTCTCCACTCCAGTGAGGGGACTTGTCTGGACATATCATCCTTTCTTTCCTATATAATTAGTCCGGATCACAAATATAGAATTATCAATGTATTAGGAGAATCCTATAAGACAAATACTAACAATTCTGATTTAGTTTTCGCACGGTGATAAAACCTGTAAAATGACGTGATGAAAAAGATACGTATTGTATCGCTATGTATAATGTTTTTCTTTTTTTTTTAAATAGAACATTGTCTGGAGATCTTCGAGGTTATTAGTTACTTTCTAACTTGTAATGAGTGACGGAGGAAGAGGGGGAAACTTGAGTGGTGTCAGCTGTCAGTTGTGTCAAGATATTACAAACTTGGTCAGGTTCAGGTATGATGCTACCATACATCATACCCTTCTCATTATAGACAGTTGTGTGATGATATCACTTATGATATATAGGTTGGATGCAAGTAACACACCCGGTTAATTCGTTGATTTATGATACAGACATTTAGCAGTGTAGACTAAATCATTTCGTAAGGTGTATATTTTTCCTTAATCACACTTTAGCTTTGGCATATTCATTCTCTTTTAACCTTGACTTGTTTTCCTTTCTGATGTAATATATTTTTGAGTATTTTATATGATATTTGGTAATTCCTCTTTTCTTCTCAATATTGTTATGGCTTTATCATGCTTTATGTATTGAAATATTCTTAAAGTTTTGATTCTTCTCTTCCTTTTATATTTCAGCAGTTTATATATATATATATATATATATATATATATATATATATATATATATATATATATATATATATATATATATATATATATATATATATATATATATATCCCATCACATTACCATTTTATGTTATCATCTTAGACTCCAATTTATTTCAATATTTCTATTCTCTCTTTATTTCTCCCACTGTCATCTCCTCTGTCATGTTCCTCCTATCATATCTAACTCACTGTCGCTTTTCTTAATATTTTTTTTCTCTTCCTCCTCATCATCTTCATCTTCACTGCGTTCCAGACGTCGACCTCTCATTTGACCTCCTTCGCGTCTTTCTTCTCCACCCTCCACCACTTACCCTCCCTGCCTGCCTCCATAACTCGTCCATCGTCTGGAGTGGAGGGAGGGAGGGAGAGAGGGAGAGGTTGGTATACAGCGGCACCTTAATGAAGAGTAAATTTATCGTGGCAGGCGGAGACCTCTCGTGGCCGGACGCTCAACTCACCCCCTACCTCTCCTTACGTTTGTGTGTGTGTGTGTATGTGTGTGTGTGTGTGTGTGTGTGTGTGTGTGTGTGTGTGTGTGTGTGTGTGTGTTCATTGATTTATTAACCCTATCTCACCTTGTTGCCCTAAAAACACCTTCCGATGGGGTGGCGCCCAGGAAGCCGGCCACGTCCACCGGGCGAAAAAGTGCACTAGTGATACAATGTGTCTGTGCAGGAGGTAGGAGTTTAATGCCTTCAGTGTGTAGGTTGCACCTGGACCAGCTTCGTGATGTGTTCAATCGATGTTTGTTATGTCCGAGTAATGGATGGTGTATGTAAATGTCACGCCTGCGCTTCATCTTACAACCAAAACATCGGGCAGTAGAGGCTATTCTATGAGAGGAAAGTAGTTTCAAACATACATACTTTATGCAGATAATGGATTAAGATTTCTGTAATAATGGTATTGGAGTCCATGCATAGATTAAATCACACTTTATTCATTCATGTATATATATATATGATTTTTTTCTCCCTACCTATATCATATTTTCTTGATATTATATTTATCCTGATTGATACATTCCTCACTCGCCTTCGCTGCTATCCCTTGAAGATATACCTTCATATTTTCTTTTCCATTCTGAGTTACCTGTGGCACGGCATACCCCATCTTCTCTGTGGTGCGGGATTTACATCAGTAATTACTGTTCTTGAAGCAGCGCGGCGCAGCTCTGCCCTCGTGGCGTTCCAGTAATTCTGGACAAGAAACACCTCCCTCTTTTTCCCTCTCACGTGGCTAGATGGAGCAACAGGAATGTGGGATAACGGAGGGAGAACGCCAGAGCGGAAAGTAAAGTGAAATGGATTAGTTAATGATAATCCCACAGTGACACGGAGGGAGAGATAAAAGTACACGAAGGAAAAAAAGAGTGAGAAAAAAAAGATGATAAATCTTTTGAAGAAGAAAGTTGGAAGACAAAGAAAATGGTAATAGAATTTTATGTGTCATGATCAGGAGAGGGAAATAAAGGGTAGAGTAAAAGATGATGGAAAAAAAGAAAGAAAAAGAGGAAAATGAAGGAAAAAAGAAAGAAAAAGAGGAAAGATGAAGGAGAAAAGAAAGAAAAAGAGGAAAAATGAAGGAAAAAAAATTGAAGGAAATGGCGAATATTGTGAGGCGGTGGGTGAGGAGCGAGCCTTATCAGCCTGCAGGTAATTACTCACACTCAGGTCAAAGGTCACTCATCTCCCGCTGATGCTGGTACGCTCTCCCAAGATGCTGGCCCACTCTCACACGATGATGATACACTCACAGGATGATGATACACTCACAGGATGCTGGCCCACTCTCACACGATGATGATACACTCACAGGATGATGGCCCACTCTCACACGGTGATGATACACTCACAGGATGATGGCCCACTCTCACACGGTGATGATACACTCACAGGATGATGGCCCACTCTCACACGGTGATGATACACTCACACGATGATGATACACTCACAAGATGCTGTTCCACTCTCACACGATGATGATACACTCACAGGATGCTGGCCCACTCTCACACGATGATGATACACTCACAGGATGCTGGCCCACTCTCACGCGATGATGATACACTCACAGGATGCTGGCCCACTCTCACGCGATGATGATACACTCACAGGATGCTGGCCCACTCTCACAAGAGGCTGGTCCATTCTAACACGATGATACTACACTCTCACAGGAGATGGTGGTCCACTCACAGATGATGCTGGTCCACTCTCACAGGGTTGCCGGGCCGGCCACTTCGCGTCCCGCACTTCTCACTTACTCTCCCGAACACGTCCTCTCAGCAGTCACCCATTCTCTTCCACTCCACATTTATCTTCATTTCATCAGAATCTGAGAAAATCCATTTCATAAGGTAATTTCCCGGTGAAGTGTGGCGTCATCACCACCACCATCACCGCCACCAAAACCACCTCCAGCACCAACGCCCACACTGCCCCCCACCACCTCCACCACCGCAGGGACCTCGCTTCACCCCACGTCAGGTAGCAGACAATGGCGTACTGTAATTTGTAGAGGAATATGTTATGGGTGTTGCCGTGTAGCAGACAGTGAGCAGGTCGGCCGTGATGTTTCTTCTTGTTCTGGGGTCAGTACCATGCTAACCCACGAGGAGGGCTCCATCGTGTATTCTTGTTCATGACTCCATGCTATGTGGCAAATGGTCATTTGCTGGTGTGTGATGTGTGTGGATGTTTGTATGAATGTACATGTATATGTGTGTGCGTGTAGGTATGTGTGTGTGTGTGTGTGTGTGTGTGTGTGTGTGTGTGTGTGTGTGTGTGTGTGTGTGTTACTGTGAGTATTGGTTTATGTATGTGTCTGGGATGTATATGTGTGAGTACGAGTGTGTTTGTATGTGTTGTTTTATGTGTATATGTATGTATTTCTATGTATGTCTGTGTGTAAGTGTGCATGGATGTATATATGAATATGATTATCTATTTTCACTTCACAGGGAGGGAGAACTACATTCGTGGGGTCCATTCTCTTCAATTTTTCTTTTTTTTTCTACAAATTCATGATTCCATAACAGAATTTATTCAGTTCATCCACAACTTTCATCCACTGAGAGTACCTCTTTGCTTCGTTTTTAACAGTGTTTCTTGGATGATCTCAGCTTGTTCTATAACCACATCTTTGGAAGAAATGTCCAACATCAACGTCATTAAACTGGTTTGCAAACTTAATGGTTTCGATCATATCATTCCCTGCTCTTCTTCCCTCTTAATTCTGGTACCAATCGTTGTTGACCTCCTCTGGACCTTCTCTTATTAGTTCTTTGTGCTTCTTTAAGAGTGGAGACCAAACATGAGAAGCCTCTTCTGGTTTTGGCCGTATCTAAAACGTGAACAGTTTACTGAATAATTTTCTTATACATGCGATTCTAACATTTACCAGCTGATTATTAGTCTCCTTGACGTACACACACACACACACACACACACACACACGTGTGTGTGTGTGTGTATATATATATATATATATATATATATATATATATATATATATATATATATATATATATATATATATATATATATATACATATATATATATATATATATGCAAGTGTTTGTATTCATGAATGCGTTTCCGGGTGTAGCTCTGTATATATATGTGTATTTTCGTGCATATATGTATATATGTATTACGTGAGAGGGATCTGTCGACACACGTAACGCACATAGCAGCCTCATCACTCCACCTGCCCCTGCAGTATGCATTGTATTTTGGATCCAGGGACTTTAAACAGTCGTGAGTGTTCGTACAACTCACCAGTCACTCATCTTGCCAGTTCCTGCGACACTCGGTAAACCTTGCCATGCCCAAGAAACCTTACGTGTTCAGTGAGAATGAAAAACGCTTTATAGAAAACTATTATCTTTCATGAAAACGAGATGCCGATCTTCCCTGTTCCATTTTTGGAAATCGATTAGTACGAGTAGTAAGGATGAGTATGTTTGCTTAAACACTGAGTACATGGAAACACTTGGAGGTTCAAGGATATATCAAAACCCTAACATGATAAGCTAAGCTCCACTTGCCCCGTAAGTGTAGTGCCTCTCCGTGTATCTAACATCTTGTGTATCCACTAAGTACATATGGATAACAGTAAATAATCTCTGTGTTCGTCGTGATGTAATAATATAAACACACTCATGTGCCACGTAAGTGCGTCAGGATAGATGAGGGACCACAGACGTATCATATTCCATCATAAATTGTTTGACTGCATTTAATGCGACACTCAAAGGTCCCTGGTTGAAGAAGAGATACGGAGCACTGAAGCCATTATCTGCCATAAGTACAGTTGAATTTATGCTGGGGATAGACTCGTGGGATCTTATCATCAGGGAGGTTGCAGAATAACTAATAAAAGTAAATAAGATAAGGAGTTCTAAAGTCCTGTGACATTCAGACCTCCTTAACTTGTGGAGAAACGTCTAGACTTGACCCCATGAGGACGAAGGTAGACAGGTTCCTTGGGCACGACGGTACGACCCATGAGCACGACGGTACGACTCTCGAGCGCGACGGTCGAATCCTTGAGCACGACGGTACGAGCCTTGGGCACGACGGACGGCACGACCCATGAAATCATCATACCCAAGAGTCTCACCGTCGTGCTCATAAGCCGTACCGTCGTGCTCTAAAGTCGTACCGTCGTGCTGGCGAATCGTATCGTCGTACTTGAGGACTGTACCGTCGTGCTAGCGGATCGTACCGTCATACGAAAGGTGGTGAAGATTAACAACTTGGTAAGCCTTGCGAGGCTAACACACAGCAGCAGAAGAAATGCTACCCAGACTTAAGGCTCCGCACGTGGAACAATTTATTCAAAGGTTTTTTCTTTTCTCGGTTGCAGGCCCAGATGACATCAGAGGGCCCGAGTTAAAAGAAGCCATGACATCAGCTTTTAGACTGGTAGCAACCCCCACACCCCCCTCCTCCTCCTCCTCCTCTCACCTTATTGCATTCGACTGGCCTGACACTGAGTGGCCTGCAGTTGTCGAGTGTTCATGGCACTGCTAAACAAAGCCAGGCTATGCGTCATATCTCATGGCATTGTGATCCAAAATTAGTTGTGAATAATCTGATTATACATTTCAAGATATCTTTCATTGTAATACAAAGCTGTTAATGCCTTTCAGGTTTTTCTTTACATGAATATACTTTTCATGGTTATGATTAGATGTAATGATCATAACTAGTTCTCTGAAATGGAAGTAATAATGTATTAATTGATTTGGAAGGTCATTTACTTTCTTTAATTTGTTCAATTTTGAGGATTTTCTGCCCACTTTAAGCTGAAAAACACGAAGACAGACCGAGCTTCCGACTAAAAGGGTTGAGATTAGAAAACTTGTTTGATATATATATATATATATATTGTGTATGGATATATGCAGATAAATCCACAGGAGAAATAAAAGCGTAACTGCAGTTACGCTCATCAAAAATGAGTTTATCTTGGGTTGTTATTTGTAGTAAATTATCGTGAATGTTTTCTTTCCAACAGAACATTATCTGGACAGAATGTAGCTTTTACCCGTGATACAAAATCCTCCACAGTTTCCGGTTGTTTTAAAATGAACACCATCTGGAGTAGAATTTTAGACCAAAGTGGTCGAGTGCATTATTTTTTCCCCTGACGGTGTTGCGTGTTGAACACCTGGCCTCTCTCCCGCTAGGCTCATGGACACATTACCATACCACTGATATCAATGACCCGGTGCGGTTATGATACAGTCTGCGCATCGTCCACTGTGTATGATTTACCTGCGGACTTAAAACAGAGAGAAACTGTGGACAAGACTTCTGTTTTAGATGAAAGGTCGGTGGAAGATTTGACGGGAGTTGTATATAACCAGAGAAATGAGCGGGATACGCTTATCCTTGAGTCGAAGTTGCAACTCGAGGATGATCATAGAGAGACGCTTTCTCGAGCATTTGAGGCATTGTGGCAGTGACGAGTACATCCTGTGGTTTGGTGGCGCGGTAGGTGGACCCAAGATGTGGACCTTTTACTATTGGTTAATGGTGTTGATAGTTCTGATGTTCTCAAGATATTCGTGAATGGGTCATTTAAGGTCGTCGTAAGAATGGTGGTTGTTGGGCATCATCTCAAGATGGATCGTTAGTTAGTTGTATTGATCATCGATTTGTGTTTTGATACCTTGAGCACGACGATACGACCCTTGACTATGATGGCCTTGCCTTTAACCCAAGGGTCGTCGTACCTCATGTGCAAAGAATCGTATTGTTGTGTATTGCGTATACGCATGTGGTGTTCCGCAGAGGGCTTCCCCGTGTGTTGGGGGAATTACAACGATTCCACTGTAGTTTCCGCCGGGTCTCCATCAACAAATGTTCGCCAAGATGGTCTTGAGAAAATCTTTATGAACGTCTCACACATAAGGCATAGAAACTCTTCATGGATTAGCTTTGGTCTGTCTGTTCAGACAGTCTGTTCCCAGGCTCAGGGCACAGGAGTTGCGCTCACTACATTCGCTGCTCGAGTGGGATGAGGAAGCGGTTACCGATCACATGTGTAGGTTATCTACCAGCCTTATCCCATAACCAAGATGTGACAGACTAGAGTACAGTCGCAAATGTTCAGCGTAGGATTTCAAAATAAGATAAAGAAGTGCATTTTGTAGATGGTCTAAGTTTCTGGCAGTGTCCTTCAGTCTGACTGGAGAGGCTGCAAGTTTAGTGTGATTCGCTTGTAAGATGACTAAGGAACCTATGAGATGTCTATGTGTCGAGGATCGACAAATTTACCTTGCACTCCTACCCATCCTAAGGACAGACTATCGAATCTTTACTGCTGGAGGCTCTTGGAAAGGTTTACATTAAGTCTCTATGAAGAATCTTCGACAAAGGCAACCAAAATAAGACTAATAAAAAGCGTTTGGAAACATCTTCGTCTGGCCATCGTCCTGGCTTTTTACGAAAAATTTTGGCTGAATGTAGTTGTCATTTGGCTTCCGGGGACAAAGAGAGAGACCATCCGACCTGTTACCAAATTGGTTTCGGCAGAATTCTTCAGGTATTTTGCTAACACACCGACTTAGGAAGGGAGGGGAAAAAATAGCAATCCTTAAGCGTCAGCAGCCTTGGACGTATATGGCGGTGTGAGTGAGCCGTGAGGAGCAGATGAGGCCCGATATGGTTCACGTCGGGATGTGTGTGATACGGGGCTCCCTACATGGGCTGCAGGCGGCCTTGAATGGAAGCTGGGCAAGTCCGAGGTCTTTGGCCGGCCCTAGGATGCGAGTGGGAGGCTACATTCCTAGTTGCCATAGTCAATATATATATATATATATATATATATATATATATATATATATATATATATATATATATATATATATATATATATATATACACGATAAGTGTTGGAGGCTTTGGCCTTAGTGAACTATGATAAGGAACTAACTTCTGTAATTATACTACGGCTGTGAAGACCGTACGTAACCCTACAGTAGGTTTATTCCCGATGTGACACAAGATCTAATGAACTGCATTCACGATCTGTATTGTAGGTCATTCCTGACGCGTGAGTCTCATCGTCCTGCCTTTGTTACAACAAGCAACGGATGAGAAGCATCGACAGAAAAGTCTTTCCCAGCAACCACTTAACACACTCCTAACCTCTAGGTAATTACCTTATAACTCCTACACCCACACACCCACCCACCCACACACAGACACACACACACACACACACACACACACACACACACACACACATCAGTAACTCCTGATTCTGCTAGAGTCGAGATATTTAAGGCACGCGCCCCTCCCTCACTGCCTCGCTCCCTCTCCCCCTTAACCCTTTATCCCCGAACCTCCTCCTCCAATCCAGTACACCCGCTCCCCCCCCCCCTCCCCCGTCCACATCCTTGACCCCCCAGAGCGGTCGAACCCTTGTAAGGCCAGCTCTACTGGGGGGCGCTCCCGAGCCCTGCAACCAGTGTGGGGGCAACTGGCTCTCGGATCGCCTTTGCCTGACCATATGAGGCCCGGGGGCTTGATGAGTTTTTCAATCATATTTTAGCGCTGTTTCGGGACGGTAGATTTTCAGCCACGGGAGCTTATTGACCTCTTAATGGTCGGTAAGAACTACCGGAGGATTTCCCGTGAAACATCGAGGTTTATGAAGATTTTTGTAGACGCTGCGTAGAGTTTAACTATGCCTGAGCTGTATGTCTTCTACCTGTATAGTCCAAAAGGCCTGACATTTTTGGAAATGAATGGACGACTAAATGGATCACCTTCTGAAGACCTTCTTGAAGAGCAATCTGTCGGGGATTCAGCCGTGACTTGCGGCTGGTGGCGCGAGTCCAGACACCGGCACCCTTCATGACGTCTACCTTGATGGATGAAGCCCATTATAATCCCACCAGTTTACCGCGACGTAAGACCACAGTCCGCCTCCTCAACGACGCCCCGGGGCGTCGTTGAGGACGACTGTCTGGACGACGGACGTCGGCTGTTGCGGACGAGTCTTTGGACGACAAAAGGGAGTTACTGTCGTGTATTCTTGAGGACGAGGGACTACCCAGACGAAAGGATGGAGAGAGTGACGTGTCTTGGGATGTCTGGAGGGGAGAGATAGAGAGATTGGTGACCCGCAGTACGGAGTGGTATCGTGACAAATTGCCTGGACGATGAAGAGAACATAGCGACGATCGCTCGCACGAAGAGCATGTGAATACTGACCATCACGCGAACGATGACTTCGATATGATGGGGCGAAGAAAACGGGGAAAGAAATATGGTACACTGTGCAAAGAAAAAGGAGGATGTAAAGAAGAAAAAAAGAGAAAGGGAAACATATAAGGGTCGAGAATTACGACATTCTGTTGAGGAGAGAAAGGGAAGAGGTTAACAAAGGCAAGAGGCAAGTGAGAGGAGGTAAAGGAACTGCAAATGAAGAGAAAAAGAAAACATTACATGACGAAGTGGCATTGAGGGAGAGCATAAGAAACACGAGTTAAAGATAAGATGGAAGAAAAGGGAAGAGCAGAGGAGGTGATGAGATAGCGACGAGATGTAAAGGAGAGAGAGAGAGAGAGAGAGAGAGAGAGAGAGAGAGAGAGAGAGAGAGAGAGAGAGAGAGAGAGAGAGAGAGAGAGAGAGAGAGAGAGAGAGAGAGAGAGAGAGAGAGAATGGCTTACCCACAGTGTGCTGGCTCCTCACGTGTCATAAATCTCTGGCATTGAGAGGTGCTGTTGTGTTGTCGGGACACATCATGGTGACTGGTGGGCCTGGCTACCTACCCCGTCCTCCTCCTCCTCCTCTATCCAAGCCCTGTGTGTCAGAGCCTTAACTGCTGGTGATCTGAAGCGCCTCCCTAGAGCACAAACACTGCACACACACACACACACACACACACACACACACACACACACACACACACACACACACCTGCATGTGGTTACACCTCGAGCTACAAGTCACCTTCAGCTAGGCTGAGTACAGTCTGGTCGAGGAACTTTTCTCTGCGAAGGTATTCATCATTTACCTGCTCCTGATTGGAGTTCAGCCTTTAAGCTGTATATATATATATATATATATATATATATATATATATATATATATATATATATATATATATATATATATATATATATATATATATATATATATATATATAGTGCAATGAACGTACATTTTCATAGAACACATAATTTCCCTCCACAGCAAGGATTCGAAACCCCGAGTGGTCAGCGTACCCAGCTACCACACAAATGGTTTCGAATTCTTGATGATGGAGGGCATTATGTATGATGTATATATTGACGTCACCACTGCTGACGTGTTGTCTCACATGCGTGTGGCTGATGCTTGAGTGCTTTTCTCCTGCATGTGTTGGACCCTAATCACCACCTGATGTACAGCACCTCCCACTCTGCCCCAGCGGCCACTCCCAACTCACAGGACACACACACACACACACACACACACACACACACACACACACACACACACACACACACACACACCACGACCAGCCCCTCAGAGGGAATAGAGGGAAGGGTAGGAAGGGACAAGGGGAAGTCCCCCCTCCTCCTCGAAGTGTCCTCAGCCTCCCTCGAGCAGCAGACGAGCCACAAGTGCCTCGGCCACAAGGTGAGCTTCCCGTCCTGTTTCCCCTGGGGACGTGAACGGGTGCGGGGAGTCACGGAGTCCCTCCGTCCACGTAATAAGCTCGAGGGTAATCATAGAGTAATTATGCGGCGGAATGTATAGAGAGGGTGGGCAGATCAGGCGCTACGGTTATGGAAACAAGACCCATCCAAGCTCCCACTGCACTCACTGTTGCCATCTCGGGAGTGCCAGACGCTCTCTTACTCGCACCCGACCCAACCATCATCCTCCTTCCAAATTACCGATGTAAATGTATCTCAGATACTGATTAGATATTTGATGAATGATCTCAGGAAATCGGGATTATTTAGAGTACAAGGCTAGGGTATGTGAGCGTTAATGGGTAAGGATAGGAGGGTGGCGGAGGTGGTAACACTGGCTGCAGCTCTCGGCTTGACTATTTAATCTGTGACATCATCGGTCGCCCCGCCCCATCCTGTCTGGCCGACCATGGGGACATTACCCCGTCCGCCCCGCCCCGGACCCCGGGTGTCCTAACACACCCTAGGTGTCCTACTGTAGCCAAGGTGTCCAAACACACCTCAGGTCTAGGGGTGGTGTCTCAGAGTACTGTTGTGATGGATTCTGAATCGAACTGGGTGTCCTGCTGCTCCCCGTGCGTCATGATGCACCTCTGGTGTCCTAATCATGTCTTAATGTCTACAGAAACCCAAGATGTCTTGAGGAATTTGGATACAAGAAGGACCCTGCATGTCCTTACATAGATCATGTGATCTTATGTAGCTCACGTGTCTTGAGACAGAAGGGGGTGTCCTAAAATGTCGAGAGTCCCGACAGTACGACCCTTGAGCACGACGGTACGACCCTTGAGCACGACGGTACGACCCTTGAGCACGACGGTATGACCCCTGAGCACGGCAGTATGACCCTTAGATAGGATGGTCTGGCCTGTGACCAGATACTTCATATCCACCTTAGGTAGGACAGGCAAAACAGACGAAAGCCTGGGAAGCTGTTGTGTCAGTTTTCCTATGAGTTGTGAGATGTCTACACAGTACCAGTGTGGATCAGCAGTATATGTACATACATACATAAACCTACATAACCCAACACATAATCTCCCAGTACAGCCCCACCTGAGTGTGCTCGGCACTCTCTTCTCAGCTTCTGCCACCATGACCCTTCTCGTCCAAAGCACTCCATAACTCACCACCAACCTCCAAGTAGAGATAAAAGGCTTCCCCCTGTCTTTCATGTCAACTCCCTATAGTCAGAGATCCCCCAGCCCCATCAAATGCAACCATGACGAAACATATTCACACCGGAAAGACCCACCAGACACTCACCAAACGCCTTCCCGACCCCGTCTGAAACACTTTCTCACCAGACATACACCCACCTGGCACTACACTCCCCAGACATATACGAGTTAACACTATCTACTCTGCACTTTGGAGACGATCCATTCTTTACAGTGCTACAGAACACTGGTTCAACATAATACTAGACCCATCATGCCCAAGATGCAACTCCTGTACTGAAGACATGACACTCCAGTGATCTTTCCAGCAGACTACTATGAAAGTTCTTTCAGACGCAGATGATCTCGCCATCGCACCACTTCGTCCTGAAGCTAATCGAGCAAAAGCAGACAGACATGACCCACTACACCAAGCCATCAGAACAGTGGCTCACTCAAAACAGAAGGTTTGCATCTCCTACAGAGAATCGACCGTCTCCCGCTTATGTTTTACAGTCTTACTGACTTCTGAGTGGATGTATATTAAGCTGAGACTCGGAGATGTCACAAGAAACAAGTGTACAACATGACGCCACGAGTCTTAACATTAGGTGGATTGAATCATCTTTAAATCACCTCTGTTCTTTAGTAACATGAAAGATATCCGATGTGTTAAACTAGAGAACTCAGGTTGGGTCCTGCTTGTCGCCAGTAACAGTGTAGTGGCAGCACTGTAAAATCTTCTCGTTATCGTTTTATTGTAGAATAAATTCTGAAGATAATTGTAAGGATTGTAAAACGTATGTCTACCACACGAACGTCGACTCTGCGGCAAAATGTAAACATGTTTGTTGTTCATCAGGACACAGGCGAGCCGGTTGTGTTTTAGGCTCTTTGGGAACCTCTGTATAGTTGTATTTTTAATTTCCATTCCTTGATATTACTGTAACTTGTGTTCCAGACGACCGAACGGGGTACGAGTAATGTCTCTCGACAATTCAGGTTAAGCTTCTCAAGTCTACCATGCACATAGGTTATTATTTTTCCTTTTTTTTTCGCCGCCACATCGGTACTCTGCTAAGAAGTCGCTTCTGATTCGCTGCTGCATTGTGGTATTGACTAATCAAAACACGCGAGATAAAATGGACAGCTTGAATAAAGATGGCTCATTAATTCAGGCTAAAATGCGTGTAGTTCTTATCTATCTACTTGCAAGTGGTTGATGCTTACAAGCAAATCAGATTTTTGCCAAGTACCCTCGCCTGATAACACAGGCAGGGCAGGTGTCCTAAAAGAAGAGGAAGGGCGTCTCCAAGGCAGTTTGAAGACCTCAAATTAGCTTGTGAACTCTGCCTAGTAAATCAGACTGGATCCTCTAAATTAGTCTGGGCATCTGAAGGTAAACACGGTCTTCCAAAGTGGGTTGGGCATCTTGAGGGAAGTTGGACGCCTCAGCGAAGCCTGGCCAAGTGGGCCAGGAGTCCTTGAAGAATACTGGATTTCTTGCAGTCTCCCTCAGGGGTGAGCTGAACGATGTAAAGTAGCTCAAGCGCCTTACTGGTTCTCCCAGAGTTGGACTGGATCTCTGAAAATCGGTTGGATACATACCGAAATAGCCTGAGCTTCTCCAGTGTCACCTTTAAGTGGGTTGGATGTCGTCAAGGAGACAAGGTGACTTACAATATCTACTAAAGTGACCTGGGTGCCCCAGAAGTAAATCGTGCCTCTTCCAAAGAGTTCAGGGCGTCTCGAAATAGCCTGCATGCGCTACAGTATCTTCTGGAGTGTGGTGTTCTGTAGTGTCCTGATACTTCTTTCACGACGTAGTATCCCTCTGATGTCCTCTCTCTCTCCCCCTTTTCCCCCTCCCCCCGCCTCTTTAGGTAGTAGGCGGTAGACGGCCACCGACCGTGGAGGTTCTAGCGGTACTACCCGCCTGGGTATTGGGTTCGTGACGGATAACTCAGTTGGCCATCACTTCAGTGGTTGTCATGTTTCACTCCTTTGGCTGTCGTTTTCTGGCACTGAGACAACAAAGATACAGACTCTTCTTCTCTCACCAAACGCTTGACAACACGTAACTCACGCGACTCGTACTTCGTAACTCTAGATTTTCCTGTGGTAAGCGCTGCGTGCTAGCCCTGCCTTATGGCATAATATCGCCGTAAATGAATGTGTCTAAAATTCCACGGGATACAAGTCTCTCGTAAAGTAACCAGCGTCTTTAGCAAGGACCTTCTCAGTTTGCGCCGGAATCATTAATAAGTTTTGGTGTGTTATACAAGTCAGTAACACTGTAGTGTGTGTGTGTGTGTGTGTGTGTGTGTGTGTGTGTGTGTGTGTGTGTGTGTGTGTGTAATTACCACTTTATGCTCTCCAGGGAGGGAGTTTTACACTCGTGGGGCCCCATTCCCTGAACAGAAATAGGCAAGAACCCTTCGATGATTTCTAGGAATGTCTTCCTTCTTTCTCAGTAAACGCCGAGGTCTTCGCCTGCGGTGGGTCTGTTGGCTGATGGTCACTTGCGCAAACCCTCGTGAACGAACTGCTGAGGGCGTGGGGCAGGCCCGATTGCCGCCCCCTTCCTTCTTCTGGTGGGTACTTCCAAGAACGGCGGGAGTGAAGCGGGTCCGTGATGGCAAGAAGGCCGCTTCTCAAGCGTCCCAATTGCAAGCGATGGTTTCCAAAATGGTTTCTAGAATAACTAAGGATTATGTACTTGAGTGGGGTCGATGTGTCAGTGTACTGGAGCAGGTCTGGCGTAATGTATTTTGTCGTCCTGCCTCGTGTAAGCAGGTGGTGAGGATTCCTCCTACACTACCAGGGCAATAGCCGTGTGTTGTTCAGTGCAGTGGAGCAGCTGAGATGTGTCGTTGACCGTCGTGGCGTGGCTGAGGCCTGTCGCTGAGCAAAGGGACGTCAGTAAGACTTGTCGTTGCGTCCCGTGATATATGTGAGACCTGCCGTTGGGTATCGTGATGTGACTGAGAAGTGTCGCTTTGGCGTTACGCGTCGTGACGTAAAGGATACCTGTCGTTTGATCTCTCTCTCTCTCTCTCTCTCTCTCTCTCTCTCTCTCTCTCTCTCTCTCTCTCTCTCTCTCTCTCTCTCTCTCTCTCTCTCTCTCTCTCTCTCTCACCAGTGACGACCGAGTCGTTCTTTCCCCTCTCCTCTGGTAGTGGGTGCCATGGGTTTGGCCCTCCTCCTCCCCGCCCAGTGGGCGTGGCGTGTTCCCTTACGTAGTGCCGAGGGGGGGGGGAGGGGATGGGTTGTGGGGGTGGGGGTGTGGCGGCATCTTCAAGGGTTGTGTATTGTCAGGACGGTCTGTTGTTGCCCGTGAGATGATTGTCGTTTATATCCCTGGCGACTGTCGTGGGCTGAGTGCTTCTTATTTGACTGTATGTTGGGTCCAGTCCCAGACAAGGTCACACACACACACACACACACACACACACACACACACACACACACACACACACACACACACACACACAAATAAGCTTTAGCTCGTACAAGTTTAGCTCAGATTATTGCATAACTATGACCACGGAGTGGACGGAATTACTCATGATCCTCGTGAAAGTCTTCGATGTGCTGGTCAGGTTTCATATAACGTAAGATTTGAGATCGCAGAACAGTTCTTAAACCCCCTTGAAAACGACGGGAGGAATCATGCACGTGATCAGCCACTCACACAGCGGCTTGAGGACGCTTCAACCAATAGCGGGAGTGAACGCTACTCTCTCGCGTCATCCTTTTCCCCGGATTAATTCCCTTCGTCGACGTAAAAGTAAAACGAATTTACCTTCGAGATAATGGGTTCCACATGGTCCAGTGAGGAGCATTACAGAGAGAGAGAGAGAGAGAGAGAGAGAGAGAGAGAGAGAGAGAGAGAGAGAGAGAGAGAGAGAGAGAGAGAGGAAGAAGGGTGAGTGTGGTTCCCCGGCTGAGGTGGGTCTGGCGTCCAGGATACGTGTTGGCGTGACTGGTGTGGACGGGAGAGCGAGGCAGTCTGTCACACCTGCTCCCTGCGTCTATGATACTATGCACCACACCTGATTCCTGTTCCCGTTTGCTCGTACCTTCTTCCCCCTCGCGGTAGGCTGATCTTTAGTTACACCAGGAGATGGTGGGGTCAGTGTGCACACGTACACACATTAAGCTTAAATAATAATAATAATATAAAAAAAAGGTTATAGGGTGAGACTGATGGAGCGTCGTCGTTTCGTTATACCATATTGAGGGAGGTGCCTGCCGATGGTGCAGCAGACTGACCCAAGGCTTTTAAGGCTGGAAAATTTGATTATACTTTTATGGGAAGCTTAGTGCAATGGTCTTGTTGGGTTAGGCTTTGGCTCAGAGAGTGGCAGTTATGGTGTGTGTGTGTGTGTGTGTGTGTGTGTTCTGGGTTTCTGTGTTTTATTTGCATTATGTGTATCTCTGTGTTTATCGTAAAACTGTGTGTTTGTTGTATTAGGTGTTTGTCTGTGTTTATTGTTAATTAGTATGTTTGTAGTACTAGGGGTGTGTCTGTGTATGTATTGTGTATTTGTGTGTTTGTTGTTATAGGTGAGTGTTTATGTATGTGGTGAAGGGTGCATGTGTTTGTTTATGTGTCAGTCAGTGTGTATGTGTGTACGTATGTGATCTGATATGTTTAGGTAACCTTCTCCTCCGTCATTCACAAACACCAGCCGTACACGCTTCGTCAGCCTGACCTCAGGAGACGTACACGCTTCGTCAGCCTGACCTCAGGAGACGTTTATGTAGAATATTCTCAGCTTTATGGCCAACCTCCTCATTTGGAGACCTATTGACAGTAACCTCCAAACTCTCATGTTAATGACCAGACTTTTTGCAGAGCTACTGACCCGGGTTTGTTTTTTTTATTCCTCCTTGTTCTTAACTTGTTTTGCTTTGGGTTCTGTCTTAACTTATCTGTCCTTCTTTCATCTTAACCTGTTTTGCTTTGGGTTCTGTCTTAACTTATCTGTCCTTCTTTCATCCTAACCTGTTTTACTTTGGGTTCTGTCTTAACTTATCTGTCCTTCTTTCATCTTAACCTGTTTTACTTTGGGTTCTGTCTTAACTTATCTGTCCTTCTTTCATCTTAACCTGTTTTACTTTGGGTTCTGTCTTAACTTATCTGTCCTTCTTTCATCTTAACCTGTTTTACTTTGGGTTCTGTCTTAACTTATCTGTCCTTCTTTCATCTTAACCTGTTTTACTTTGGGTTCTGTCTTAACTTATCTGTCCTTCTTTCATCTTAACCTGTTTTGTTTCGGGTTCTGTCTTAACTTATCTGTCCTTCTTTCATCTTAACCTGTTTTACTTTGGGTTCTGTCTTAACTTATCTGTCCTTCTTTCATCTTAACCTGTTTTACTTTGGGTTCTGTCTTAACTTATCTGTCCTTCTTTCATCTTAACCTGTTTTACTTTGGGTTCTGTCTTAACTTATCTGTCCTTCTTTCATCTTAACCTGTTTTACTTTGGGTTCTGTCTTAACTTATCTGTCCTTCTTTCATCTTAACCTGTTTTACTTTGGGTTCTGTCTTAACTTATCTGTCCTTCTTTCATCTTAACCTGTTTTACTTTGGGTTCTGTCTTAACTTATCTGTCCTTCTTTCATCTTAACCTGTTTTACTTTGGGTTCTGTCTTAACTTATCTGTCCTTCTTTCATCTTAACCTGTTTTACTTTGGGTTCTGTCTTAACTTATCTGTCCTTCTTTCATCTTAACCTGTTTTACTTTGGGTTCTGTCTTAACTTATCTGTCCTTCTTTCATCTTAACCTGTTTTACTTTGGGTTCTGTCTTAACTTATCTGTCCTTCTTTCATCTTAACCTGTTTTACTTTGGGTTCTGTCTTAACTTATCTGTCCTTCTTTCATCTTAACCTGTTTTACTTTGGGTTCTGTCTTAACTTATCTGTCCTTCTTTCATCTTAACCTGTTTTACTTTGGGTTCTGTCTTAACTTATCTGTCCTTCTTTCATCTTAACCTGTTTTACTTTGGGTTCTGTCTTAACTTATCTGTCCTTCTTTCATCTTAACCTGTTTTACTTTGGGTTCTGTCTTAACTTATCTGTCCTTCTTTCATCTTAACCTGTTTTACTTTGGGTTCTGTCTTAACTTATCTGTCCTTCTTTCATCTTAACCTGTTTTACTTTGGGTTCTGTCTTAACTTATCTGTCCTTCTTTCATCTTAACCTGTTTTACTTTGGGTTCTGTCTTAACTTATCTGTCCTTCTTTCATCTTAACCTGTTTTACTTTGGGTTCTGTCTTAACTTATCTGTCCTTCTTTCATCTTAACCTGTTTTACTTTGGGTTCTGTCTTAACTTATCTGTCCTTCTTTCATCTTAACCTGTTTTACTTTGGGTTCTGTCTTAACTTATCTGTCCTTCTTTCATCTTAACCTGTTTTACTTTGGGTTCTGTCTTAACTTATCTGTCCTTCTTTCATCTTAACCTGTTTTACTTTGGGTTCTGTCTTAACTTATCTGTCCTTCTTTCATCTTAACCTGTTTTACTTTGGGTTCTGTCTTAACTTATCTGTCCTTCTTTCATCTTAACCTGTTTTACTTTGGGTTCTGTCTTAACTTATCTGTCCTTCTTTCATCTTAACCTGTTTTACTTTGGGTTCTGTCTTAACTTATCTGTCCTTCTTTCATCTTAACCTGTTTTACTTTGGGTTCTGTCTTAACTTATCTGTCCTTCTTTCATCTTAACCTGTTTTACTTTGGGTTCTGTCTTAACTTATCTGTCCTTCTTTCATCTTAACCTGTTTTACTTTGGGTTCTGTCTTAACTTATCTGTCCTTCTTTCATCTTAACCTGTTTTACTTTGGGTTCTGTCTTAACTTATCTGTCCTTCTTTCATCTTAACCTGTTTTACTTTGGGTTCTGTCTTAACTTATCTGTCCTTCTTTCATCTTAACCTGTTTTACTTTGGGTTCTGTCTTAACTTATCTGTCCTTCTTTCATCTTAACCTGTTTTACTTTGGGTTCTGTCTTAACTTATCTGTCCTTCTTTCATCTTAACCTGTTTTACTTTGGGTTCTGTCTTAACTTATCTGTCCTTCTTTCATCTTAACCTGTTTTACTTTGGGTTCTGTCTTAACTTATCTGTCCTTCTTTCATCTTAACCTGTTTTACTTTGGGTTCTGTCTTAACTTATCTGTCCTTCTTTCATCTTAACCTGTTTTACTTTGGGTTCTGTCTTAACTTATCTGTCCTTCTTTCATCTTAACCTGTTTTACTTTGGGTTCTGTCTTAACTTATCTGTCCTTCTTTCATCTTAACCTGTTTTACTTTGGGTTCTGTCTTAACTTATCTGTCCTTCTTTCATCTTAACCTGTTTTACTTTGGGTTCTGTCTTAACTTATCTGTCCTTCTTTCATCTTAACCTGTTTTACTTTGGGTTCTGTCTTAACTTATCTGTCCTTCTTTCATCTTAACCTGTTTTACTTTGGGTTCTGTCTTAACTTATCTGTCCTTCTTTCATCTTAACCTGTTTTACTTTGGGTTCTGTCTTAACTTATCTGTCCTTCTTTCATCTTAACCTGTTTTACTTTGGGTTCTGTCTTAACTTATCTGTCCTTCTTTCATCTTAACCTGTTTTACTTTGGGTTCTGTCTTAACTTATCTGTCCTTCTTTCATCTTAACCTGTTTTACTTTGGGTTCTGTCTTAACTTATCTGTCCTTCTTTCATCTTAACCTGTTTTACTTTGGGTTCTGTCTTAACTTATCTGTCCTTCTTTCATCTTAACCTGTTTTACTTTGGGTTCTGTCTTAACTTATCTGTCCTTCTTTCATCTTAACCTGTTTTACTTTGGGTTCTGTCTTAACTTATCTGTCCTTCTTTCATCTTAACCTGTTTTACTTTGGGTTCTGTCTTAACTTATCTGTCCTTCTTTCATCTTAACCTGTTTTACTTTGGGTTCTGTCTTAACTTATCTGTCCTTCTTTCATCTTAACCTGTTTTACTTTGGGTTCTGTCTTAACTTATCTGTCCTTCTTTCATCTTAACCTGTTTTACTTTGGGTTCTGTCTTAACTTATCTGTCCTTCTTTCATCTTAACCTGTTTTACTTTGGGTTCTGTCTTAACTTATCTGTCCTTCTTTCATCTTAACCTGTTTTACTTTGGGTTCTGTCTTAACTTATCTGTCCTTCTTTCATCTTAACCTGTTTTACTTTGGGTTCTGTCTTAACTTATCTGTCCTTCTTTCATCTTAACCTGTTTTACTTTGGGTTCTGTCTTAACTTATCTGTCCTTCTTTCATCTTAACCTGTTTTACTTTGGGTTCTGTCTTAACTTATCTGTCCTTCTTTCATCTTAACCTGTTTTACTTTGGGTTCTGTCTTAACTTATCTGTCCTTCTTTCATCTTAACCTGTTTTACTTTGGGTTCTGTCTTAACTTATCTGTCCTTCTTTCATCTTAACCTGTTTTACTTTGGGTTCTGTCTTAACTTATCTGTCCTTCTTTCATCTTAACCTGTTTTACTTTGGGTTCTGTCTTAACTTATCTGTCCTTCTTTCATCTTAACCTGTTTTACTTTGGGTTCTGTCTTAACTTATCTGTCCTTCTTTCATCTTAACCTGTTTTACTTTGGGTTCTGTCTTAACTTATCTGTCCTTCTTTCATCTTAACCTGTTTTACTTTGGGTTCTGTCTTAACTTATCTGTCCTTCTTTCATCTTAACCTGTTTTACTTTGGGTTCTGTCTTAACTTATCTGTCCTTCTTTCATCTTAACCTGTTTTACTTTGGGTTCTGTCTTAACTTATCTGTCCTTCTTTCATCTTAACCTGTTTTACTTTGGGTTCTGTCTTAACTTATCTGTCCTTCTTTCATCTTAACCTGTTTTACTTTGGGTTCTGTCTTAACTTATCTGTCCTTCTTTCATCTTAACCTGTTTTACTTTGGGTTCTGTCTTAACTTATCTGTCCTTCTTTCATCTTAACCTGTTTTACTTTGGGTTCTGTCTTAACTTATCTGTCCTTCTTTCATCTTAACCTGTTTTACTTTGGGTTCTGTCTTAACTTATCTGTCCTTCTTTCATCTTAACCTGTTTTACTTTGGGTTCTGTCTTAACTTATCTGTCCTTCTTTCATCTTAACCTGTTTTACTTTGGGTTCTGTCTTAACTTATCTGTCCTTCTTTCATCTTAACCTGTTTTACTTTGGGTTCTGTCTTAACTTATCTGTCCTTCTTTCATCTTAACCTGTTTTACTTTGGGTTCTGTCTTAACTTATCTGTCCTTCTTTCATCTTAACCTGTTTTACTTTGGGTTCTGTCTTAACTTATCTGTCCTTCTTTCATCTTAACCTGTTTTACTTTGGGTTCTGTCTTAACTTATCTGTCCTTCTTTCATCTTAACCTGTTTTACTTTGGGTTCTGTCTTAACTTATCTGTCCTTCTTTCATCTTAACCTGTTTTACTTTGGGTTCTGTCTTAACTTATCTGTCCTTCTTTCATCTTAACCTGTTTTACTTTGGGTTCTGTCTTAACTTATCTGTCCTTCTTTCATCTTAACCTGTTTTACTTTGGGTTCTGTCTTAACTTATCTGTCCTTCTTTCATCTTAACCTGTTTTACTTTGGGTTCTGTCTTAACTTATCTGTCCTTCTTTCATCTTAACCTGTTTTACTTTGGGTTCTGTCTTAACTTATCTGTCCTTCTTTCATCTTAACCTGTTTTACTTTGGGTTCTGTCTTAACTTATCTGTCCTTCTTTCATCTTAACCTGTTTTACTTTGGGTTCTGTCTTAACTTATCTGTCCTTCTTTCATCTTAACCTGTTTTACTTTGGGTTCTGTCTTAACTTATCTGTCCTTCTTTCATCTTAACCTGTTTTACTTTGGGTTCTGTCTTAACTTATCTGTCCTTCTTTCATCTTAACCTGTTTTACTTTGGGTTCTGTCTTAACTTATCTGTCCTTCTTTCATCTTAACCTGTTTTACTTTGGGTTCTGTCTTAACTTATCTGTCCTTCTTTCATCTTAACCTGTTTTACTTTGGGTTCTGTCTTAACTTATCTGTCCTTCTTTCATCTTAACCTGTTTTACTTTGGGTTCTGTCTTAACTTATCTGTCCTTCTTTCATCTTAACCTGTTTTACTTTGGGTTCTGTCTTAACTTATCTGTCCTTCTTTCATCTTAACCTGTTTTACTTTGGGTTCTGTCTTAACTTATCTGTCCTTCTTTCATCTTAACCTGTTTTACTTTGGGTTCTGTCTTAACTTATCTGTCCTTCTTTCATCTTAACCTGTTTTACTTTGGGTTCTGTCTTAACTTATCTGTCCTTCTTTCATCTTAACCTGTTTTACTTTGGGTTCTGTCTTAACTTATCTGTCCTTCTTTCATCTTAACCTGTTTTACTTTGGGTTCTGTCTTAACTTATCTGTCCTTCTTTCATCTTAACCTGTTTTACTTTGGGTTCTGTCTTAACTTATCTGTCCTTCTTTCATCTTAACCTGTTTTACTTTGGGTTCTGTCTTAACTTATCTGTCCTTCTTTCATCTTAACCTGTTTTACTTTGGGTTCTGTCTTAACTTATCTGTCCTTCTTTCATCTTAACCTGTTTTACTTTGGGTTCTGTCTTAACTTATCTGTCCTTCTTTCATCTTAACCTGTTTTACTTTGGGTTCTGTCTTAACTTATCTGTCCTTCTTTCATCTTAACCTGTTTTACTTTGGGTTCTGTCTTAACTTATCTGTCCTTCTTTCATCTTAACCTGTTTTACTTTGGGTTCTGTCTTAACTTATCTGTCCTTCTTTCATCTTAACCTGTTTTACTTTGGGTTCTGTCTTAACTTATCTGTCCTTCTTTCATCTTAACCTGTTTTACTTTGGGTTCTGTCTTAACTTATCTGTCCTTCTTTCATCTTAACCTGTTTTACTTTGGGTTCTGTCTTAACTTATCTGTCCTTCTTTCATCTTAACCTGTTTTACTTTGGGTTCTGTCTTAACTTATCTGTCCTTCTTTCATCTTAACCTGTTTTACTTTGGGTTCTGTCTTAACTTATCTGTCCTTCTTTCATCTTAACCTGTTTTACTTTGGGTTCTGTCTTAACTTATCTGTCCTTCTTTCATCTTAACCTGTTTTACTTTGGGTTCTGTCTTAACTTATCTGTCCTTCTTTCATCTTAACCTGTTTTACTTTGGGTTCTGTCTTAACTTATCTGTCCTTCTTTCATCTTAACCTGTTTTACTTTGGGTTCTGTCTTAACTTATCTGTCCTTCTTTCATCTTAACCTGTTTTACTTTGGGTTCTGTCTTAACTTATCTGTCCTTCTTTCATCTTAACCTGTTTTACTTTGGGTTCTGTCTTAACTTATCTGTCCTTCTTTCATCTTAACCTGTTTTACTTTGGGTTCTGTCTTAACTTATCTGTCCTTCTTTCATCTTAACCTGTTTTACTTTGGGTTCTGTCTTAACTTATCTGTCCTTCTTTCATCTTAACCTGTTTTACTTTGGGTTCTGTCTTAACTTATCTGTCCTTCTTTCATCTTAACCTGTTTTACTTTGGGTTCTGTCTTAACTTATCTGTCCTTCTTTCATCTTAACCTGTTTTACTTTGGGTTCTGTCTTAACTTATCTGTCCTTCTTTCATCTTAACCTGTTTTACTTTGGGTTCTGTCTTAACTTATCTGTCCTTCTTTCATCTTAACCTGTTTTACTTTGGGTTCTGTCTTAACTTATCTGTCCTTCTTTCATCTTAACCTGTTTTACTTTGGGTTCTGTCTTAACTTATCTGTCCTTCTTTCATCTTAACCTGTTTTACTTTGGGTTCTGTCTTAACTTATCTGTCCTTCTTTCATCTTAACCTGTTTTACTTTGGGTTCTGTCTTAACTTATCTGTCCTTCTTTCATCTTAACCTGTTTTACTTTGGGTTCTGTCTTAACTTATCTGTCCTTCTTTCATCTTAACCTGTTTTACTTTGGGTTCTGTCTTAACTTATCTGTCCTTCTTTCATCTTAACCTGTTTTACTTTGGGTTCTGTCTTAACTTATCTGTCCTTCTTTCATCTTAACCTGTTTTACTTTGGGTTCTGTCTTAACTTATCTGTCCTTCTTTCATCTTAACCTGTTTTACTTTGGGTTCTGTCTTAACTTATCTGTCCTTCTTTCATCTTAACCTGTTTTACTTTGGGTTCTGTCTTAACTTATCTGTCCTTCTTTCATCTTAACCTGTTTTACTTTGGGTTCTGTCTTAACTTATCTGTCCTTCTTTCATCTTAACCTGTTTTACTTTGGGTTCTGTCTTAACTTATCTGTCCTTCTTTCATCTTAACCTGTTTTACTTTGGGTTCTGTCTTAACTTATCTGTCCTTCTTTCATCTTAACCTGTTTTACTTTGGGTTCTGTCTTAACTTATCTGTCCTTCTTTCATCTTAACCTGTTTTACTTTGGGTTCTGTCTTAACTTATCTGTCCTTCTTTCATCTTAACCTGTTTTACTTTGGGTTCTGTCTTAACTTATCTGTCCTTCTTTCATCTTAACCTGTTTTACTTTGGGTTCTGTCTTAACTTATCTGTCCTTCTTTCATCTTAACCTGTTTTACTTTGGGTTCTGTCTTAACTTATCTGTCCTTCTTTCATCCAGTTTTGATGTCATTTTAAGAAACATTCATAAAAATATTGCGTTCGTTGCAATCTGACACAAGATCAGATATTTGCAGATCAATCATTGATGTAGTGAGCTTAAGGTCATGAGTATAGAAATGAAGAAAAATTGCTGACTAAACCTAACCCCTAAGGAGAACCTGTATTGATATTAGTGACAGGTGATTATATGCATTCCCGACTCTCACTTGTTGTGTTCTTTTAGATAAAAAGTCAAGAATAAGAGGATGAATTACTGGTGAGGTAGACACCTTTATCAGATTGTCAGGTATTAAGTGTAATCTGGATTGTGGCCAATGTAAAACCAATAAATAATGCTCTTACGTAAGTGCCATTATTTTTGAAGTGTTTGAATACAGAATTCATTATATAGTTAACACAGCTTCTTCAGTTCACTTCCCAGATCCTTAGCCGAATCGAAGATCATGTTTGTACTTCATTCTTTAATTGTTTTGATGATAATCATGCTGGACATCTGAAAGGTTCAGACATCAGTGGCACACGCCTGCAGTCATTCAAGTCTCAAGCCCTGTGTTACAGTTGTGGCTGTGTTGTGATCATGATGATGATAAATGATCTTTTAAACGATCATCCAGGAAAAAGATCGCAACAAACACCCGATAGTTATTTATAACAGGACTTTGATCATAACATTGGTGATGGTGTATCATCATCAAGATCTGGTCTTCTCGAGAGTCCACACTTTATAAACTGTCTCTCTTGTCTCTTCTTAGACCTCCCTATACCCATCCATCTCCATCTGTCTCGCCTCCCCATTCTCGTCTCCCTCTTTTCACCCACCTCGGACTCTCCCATCCCTAATACCCTAGTCTCCCCCATGCCCCGTCATCAGGAGTAATGGCCCCCCACAGTGGGCTGGTTCGCAGCCTAATCTCTAAGGCAAGACGTCCAGGATATAATTAGTTAATCAGAAATATCGTCAGTATTGTCTCCTGGTCGCCCAGGATGCTGCCCATATCCTCCACTCAAATACTGCTCTGGAATTATATATCTTCGACTGTCTATATATATATATATATATATATATACAGTAGCATTGGTGTCGTCATCATATATCAATGATTAGTTTCCTCATTTCTTTTTTATGAGCCGGAGGAAAGTTTGGTCACCAAAATCCTCCTTTATATACCCCAAAAGACGCGAGAGCATCATCATCAGTAGTTGAAGTAGTAACCTGGTGGTCAAAAGTCACCCTGGGTGATAAATGATGGTTGTCTTAGATTCTAATTTGATTATGATAACCTGAGTGATTCTCGTGTGGCGAGCACTTGGGTCAGAGTGTCTGCTTGACTGAGGGTGTTCAGGGGGAGGAACGGACGGAGCAGCGCCGTGCTCCCCAGCAGGCAAGCAGGGAGGGAGGGAGGGAGGCAGGCAGGTAGGCAGGCAAGGTAGCATGGGGGCAGGCAGGCAGGCAGGCAGGGTAGCAGGGAGGGAGGGAGGGAGGCAGGCAGGGAGGCAGGCAGGCAAGGTAGCATGGAGGCAGGCAGGCAGGCAGGGTAGCAGGGAGGCAGGGAGGTATGCAGGGAGGCAGGCAGGGAGGCAGGCAGGGAGGCAGGCAGGGAGACAGGGAGGCAGGCAGGGAGGGAGGTTGGAGCATCTCAGTGTTGGTTCAGCTATGCAAGATATGTGAAGGTTTTGCTGTGTCATGACTTTACACGGAGCAGCTCCCCGTCCACTATGTTGCTGGTGGTCTTCGTCCACTTGTTAGCTTCGTCGTCTCCCATCCCTCGGCTCTTACTCCCCAACACCCTTCCCTCCAACGCTCCCCAACACCCCAACCATCCCCATTCCATCTGCAGTACTTCTGTACTCCCATATCCCATCTCCCACACACACACACACACACACACACACACACACACACACACACACACACACATATATATATATATATATATATATATATATATATATATATATATATATATATATATATATATATATATATATATATATATATATATATGTTACTGCCACTTCGTGGTATATATATATCAGCTCAACGTGAACCTGAAGATGACTTGAGATTTTGCGGTACACCACAGTTCTCCCACACACTATACATAGCCTCTTACCTCATACGCCTCATATCCTGCCGTAACCACCGTTTTCCACAACCCATCCCCACATAACACATCCTCACCTCACCACAGACACTCCCCAGCCCAGTCCTGTGTGTGTGTGTGTGTGCCCCACTCCCCACCACATACAGGTGGGGCAGGAGCCTTCCCAACCCCGTCATGTCTTGCCTCCTCCTCTCCAAGGTGGGGTTTTCTTTTATGAGTATATCTGTCGATGACGTGAGGGACGATCCTCCTCCTGTTGGCTGGAGCGAACAGTTCCAACACATTCGGATACGTCTTCTTCCACCTCTTATTCCTCCTTCTCTCCTCCTCTCTTCCTTATCCTTCCTCCTTAAGGTCGTAAGGAAGAATGACAGTACCACAAGGGATCCCTTTCCCGTCCTCACCTTTCCCACGCTACTCCTACAGGCAGTGGACGGGAGGGGAAACCTTTCCACACCTCTCTATCCTCCAAGATATCTGAAATCAACTCTACGAGTGTCAGACGCCGTTCCCTCACGATTATGTCCCTCTTCCCTCGGCTTTCCTCGTGTGGGACACTGCGAAGGATCGGGAGAAATAACAGAAGACCTGGGTTCATTACAAGGGACCTGGGGATATTATAAAAAGGAACCTGTGGAGGTTACATAGGGCCTGGGCACATCATATAACATCTGGCGACGTGAGGAAGGACCTGTGGGCCATTGGTATGAAGACTACAAACATGTGTATATCTTGTCGCCACTTTTATTATATTTCTTTCAATTTGACCCATAGGTTCTCGAGGTGTGTGTGTGTGTGTGTGTGTGTGTTATACCATTCTCTCTCGTCCGACCATACGCAAGTACGAGGGTCTGAAAAAAAAATCGGAAGTCAATATTAAGAATAGATTTTTCCTCCCAAGAGAAACTCGTTGGATTTGGAATCGTTCTAGAAGTAGATGAAACAGGCAAATATCCTGGTGTAAATACCGTCTGCTGATTGTTTCAGTGATCACAGACGGACTCATACTATATACAACAACTTCATCTATCTAGATACGGTTATGATTAGATCGTGAGGGCGCAAGCTGGGGAAACATATGGAAATTAGAGACCACAAGATATGTAAATTTTGTTTTGAATTGTCGGTGACGCATACGAACAAATATTGTTCGGACGGCATGTAAACAAGAGGAATAGTGTTGGAACTAATGTGAGATCCAACAAAGTCTTAAGAAAATATTCCTTGAGTGTCTGCTAATAAACATTTTGGTCAAGTGGCAAATGGTAGAATAAATAAGCTGGATTAAACATAGATATTCACACATGGTTGTAGAGTTAGTACAATATACTGATATTATTATGCTGTTATTATTATTATTATTATTATCATTATTATCATTATTATTATTATTATTATTATTATAATACTTTGTCGCTGTCTCCCGCGTTAGCGAGGTAGCGCAAGGAAAGAGACGGAAGAATGGCCCAACCCACTACATACACATGTATATACATACACGCACATATACATACCTATACATTTCAACGTATACCTACATTATTATCATTATTATTATTATTATTATTATTATTATTATCATTATTATCATTATTATCATTATCATCATTATTATCATTATTAGGGTGGTAGTAGTAGTAGTAGTAGTAGTTGTAGTAGTTGTAGTAGTAGAAGTAATAGTAGTGGTAGTAGTAGTAGTAGTAGTAGTTTACATACTTACTACACAAATAGATAATCACACACACACACACACACACACACACACACACACACACACACAACCCGTACCATTAACAGTTAATGTCGGCAGCTAATTATTCAAATTTTATGTCAGAGGTGTGGTGGTGGAACACGTGTTATGCCCCAGCGTCATGCAGCATAATAAGCTGTACCACATGACGAAACCTGACCCTTCTCTCTCTCTCTCTCTCTCTCTCTCTCTCTCTCTCTCTCTCTCTCTCTCTCTCTCTCTCTCTCTCTCTCTCTAACCTCCCACCTTATGTGCCTCTACCACTGTTGATCTGTATTCTGGTGTCGTATGTCGCTTGAGAAAGAAGTTGTAGAGTGAAATAGTGAGCGAATGAATGATATGAAAGGAGGATGGAAGAAGAAGATGAGGAACGAATGAAGGAAGAAGTCTTGGGTATGCATTTTTTTTGTTCTACTTTGCTAGTCTGTCTTATTTATAACTTTGTCCAATCATAAACATCGTTCTTACTATTGTTTAAGCCATATCAATTTTCTGTTATTGATTTTTTTTCTTTTAAATTATAATTAAGTGATTTGTATGATAACTTGTCAGGTAAGTTTTACTAGAACTGCTTATTGGTTTTACATAAGTTCCTTGTGTGTTTATATTTTTGTATTTGCTTATATAGGATATAGACGTGTGTTTGTTGACATGCTCATTCGATTGTATGTGTAATTACCTATTTGTAATTACTTATATTACTGTACGGGAAGGAAGTTCTACACTCGTAGGGCCCCATCTCTACCATCATACAACTTTTTTAACTTCTGCACTATATCCACATCCAGAATGTCATCATTTTGTATATTCCATTCATCCACTACTCTTATACTGTAAAAGTGTCTGTGTGAAGTTTCTTTATTACCTGTTTGTAATAACCTATTTGTAGAGTAGGGGAGGGAGTGTTATGTCGTGTGTGTATGTGTGTGTGTGATACACGTCTAAGACTGAAGTACAGTATACACGTCTAAGACTGAAGCACAGTCCTTCTTCTATTTGATTTCTAAATCTTGGAACAGAAGAAGGAGCCAAGCAAAGAGTGCTCATCCTCCTCGAAGGCTCAGGCTGTCTGTTCCTGGCGCAACCTCGCTAACGCGGGAAACGACCCCGTTGCCGAGACATGAGTCTGCGAGAAGCCTGGAGGACGGCTTCTGGGGTATTATAAAGATGATAAGGCGAGTAGGAGAACAAAACATGGATCAACACCAAGACAGAATATCCCTCGAGGAAAACGGTATGCTGTACGAAGGTGTCTCCCCGACATCTATCGACGCTTGCCAAGTTCTCTCTCCATCGTCTGCTCCGACCCCAGCCACTGGCTCAATAGTCCATCACTCAGTTATCTCTGCAGTCACTCACCAGGCCCGCACAGTCATGTACCAGTTAATACCAGTCGGGCGACGTTGTTCGTACCACAAGGGTGGGTGCGAGACTGGGGACGACTGGGGTCTACCGGTTACTTACCAGTCAGGTGTCTCTACCAGTAGCTCGGGGGCCGACTGGGGGAGAGAAAGAGAGCGGGAGGGAAGAGAGAGAGAGACAGACGGGCTCCACACATCTCGACAGATAACACCTGTCTCACCTGACAGGCTCCTCAGTGAGCCTCGCCCATGATAAGGTGATGGGTGCTATGTTAAGGTCGATCCCACGCACGCAAGGCTGTGTGTGTGTGTGTGTGTGTGTGTGTGTGTGTGTGTGTGTGTGTGTGTGTGTGTGTGTGTGTGTGTGTGTAGGTGTGAATGGCAACAGTGGCAGGGGTGTGTGGGGTGGAACATGGCCTACTATGAGGATTATAACTCACAGTAGATTGCCAAGGCAGAAGAAGAAACCAATAAGCACATTATAGATAGCCTCGGCTGCTGCTGCTGCTGTCTGTTGCACTGTGACGGTGTAGTGAGGAGTTAAGTAGCCAGCTGACGAAAAAGAACTCTTATATAATGTCCACAATATTCACTAATGGGACTCACAAAAGACACTTACAGTGTCAAAAAATATTCACATATGAGACCCCAAAGACGATTTGATACCATATAATCTTCATACAGATGTATTTGATAAAGGTCGTTATATAAAACAGTAACTTATCATTTATTTCTATTACAGTGATTTTTCAGTTCAGTTTATTTTTCAGTTCTTTTTCTATAATCAAGAGAAAAGAGAGCCGACCGACCATGATACGGTGAGGTATCATAGTATCACTTAGTAACATTTCATAACATTTTGTTGTTCTCTTCCAGAGTAGATTAGGTAAGGTTAGGTAAGCGTAAGTTGTGTCAGGTTGGGTTAGGTAAGGTTAGGTAAGCGTAGATTATGCCAGGTTAGGGTAGGATGCGTCATCCTCTGATGGATGCCACTGAGGCAAAGCCCGGTAGTGGGCACCCCGCTCACCGGTGTTAGCATAGATAAATACAGCCATACATAATCCAGAATCCGCCTCCCAAGATTGACGATGATGGATGCCATCTTCTGCGGCTGACGTCGACTGGGTTCACGAGTCAAATGAACCAGCTTCGCGAGCCCAGCGAGACTGTTTCGTAAGCTCAGTGTAAAAGGGGAGTTTGATCTGAAACTGGAGCATAGTTGGGTTCATTAGAAAGCGTTGAGGGTTTGTTAAACCACCTGATCACGACGGTACAACCCTTGAGGTTCAGGTCATCATACTCAAGGGGTAGTTTCATCGTTCTCGAAGGGTCGTATCGTCGTGCTCAAGGGTAGTACCGCCGTGCTCATTAGGCAAAACTCAGTGAGAGAAATTACCGTATGTTCGACGGAACAGATTCTTTCACTCAGTGAATCTGGTTTGAAATTTGAACAGTATTGAATCATAGGGTTAAAGAGATTTTTTTCTCTTTTATTTCATCCACTTTGATTTGGATTATAATCTCAACAGAGATTGTTCATAATCCCAACATGTTGCATCTATGAGATCAGCAGAGGAAAGCTGATCTTCCCGAACCTGATTGTATTACAGGTTCAGATTGATAGCTTCGTGAGGTCAGCCGGACGAAACTTCACACGATGCCGCCCACGATTCACACACTCCACGAAGCAGTGGTTCAGTGGATTCATAAAAGGGTAGCACACGGGTGGAGTCCTGATCGCCTGTCCACCTATTCTTGTTTCTGCTACTTGAACCCCCGATGTAATTAGCAGATTGCATAATGAGGCCAGAGGTTTGGGAAGCCAGTTAGTAGTCATTTATGAACAGGGGTAACCCAGAAATGGTGGATTTTCTTGCTCTGAATTTGGCTGATGATGAACGAAAGTTGCAGCGTGATTTTACATCTAACATCTCTGTTTTTCATATATATCAATAACGTTTTTTAGTTTAAGAAAAAAATATGAGAAATGGAAATATAGTGGAGGACGATGATGGGTATATATATTCTCCTATATCTCTCCTTGTTCATGGTATATCTGGCGCGGCTACGCGTATGTACTTGGAAATGATAGTAATTAATAGATAATGAGTCATTAACACAGGACTCGCTTGTTTATACCTTATAGACTCATCACAAACTTGGTCTCGCATGTTGTACGTTATGTATATTGATTTGAACTTTGTTGGTGATGAGGTGCGACTGTGCTCGGTGAGTGGATGTACAATCTTTTGATGAGAATAATCCATAATGGGTGGCTATCTAACGTCCAGTCTGTTTTGTGAACATTTGGTCTGGCCTGGAATCAATGTGTTTTGATGTGATTAATGTGTTGATTAAAAGTAGAGTCGCGGGAGGTCGGCTATTCAGCCATTCTAGCAGCTGGCTTTGGTATATGAGGCCATTTTCTCCCTGAGCATACGATGATACGACCCTTCAGTACGACGTAACGATCCTTGAGCACGATGGTGCGACCCTTGGCCATGATAGCCTTGGTGAGGTCCTTGGTGCTCATATCTTAATATTCTTCTAATGGTCTTGCATGAAAAGTCATGCTTGATGAGTGGTTTAGCATTTAGGAAAACATGCTTGGGAGAGGGTCATGCTTAATGAGTGGTAAGCCTGGTTAAAAAAAACTATGCTTAGTGAGTGATCTAAGATTAGAAAACAAAAAGACAGCTCGTTAGTTCCCCTGAAGTGTTGCAATCATGATTAATGAGTGAACAAGCACGAGATCATTAGAGTATACTGTCTAAGGAAGACATTATTAGGGAGAGTGATGCATCACAGGGGACAAATGTATTCGGTAAACAAACTTGACAGGTTGTTGAATATGACAACATTCAGTAAACATAGCGAGATAGGAAGACGAAAACATCATTAATGAGGAGCCTTATGCTGGGGCAAATGTGTTTTTTCATCTATAGCTCATTATGAAGTGATTATATGCTCGGTTCATGGTACAGTGTCAGCTTGAATATCATGTTACATCTGTAATAAGTCAAATATGACTGAATAGGGGCAGAGAGATGGGAAAGATAAGCTTAATGAGTGGCTTATCATCCATAGTCGCGCTGTTTGTCATGTTAATTTTAGGCAGAATTGCTCTGCATAGGTCGAAGGAATTACGTCAGTGGAATAATCACCCTAGGATTATTCAGCTGGAATCATACCACGCACATTATATTACTGGTATTACACCTCTAGACTTGTAATACTGGAGTTATACTTGTGGATTGATACCTCAGACGGGAAGACTGAGGCTCGGTGGATATGTGAGCAGCCATGAGAGCAGAGGAGTGGTGGATACTGTTACCAGCACAGGTGTGTTGTGGTGGGCTATGCACCGGTCACACCTGTGCCGGTGTGTGTGTGTGTTGGCACAGGTGTGCGGGGGGGTATCACGTGGCTTCTTGCCAAGGTGTACTGAGGGCTGTGGTGGTGAGGGTGGTGTGAGTGTGGTGTGGAGGATGCAGGTTGTGGGTGTGTCTACAGCGGTGCTGGACGGTTTTGTGGTCAAGCATCAAACTCGCAGGTGAGGTCACGCCTTCGACTCCCGACCACAAGTCTTGCTTTGTGACACTGACGGAGTGGTGACAGGCTGACGGGGTTACAAGCAGCAGTTGTCAGCACTGACGACGACGAAGATACGACTGACGTCTTGTCTGTTGTCAGCACTGTATACACACACACACAAACACACGCACGCACGCATATATATATATATATATATATATATATATATATATATATATATATATATATATATATATATATATATATATATATATATCCTGTTCTGGGGGTTATTAGTGTAATTACCTCACAGAGAATATTCAACACCCGTCATCAAAGCTGGTGTTGGTTCCTGTATGTTGGTCGATGTTGTCCAATGTACGCATCTGGGTATCTATTAAGTCAATGGGAATAATGGTGGTTGATTCTGTCTCTCTCTCTCTGCTCCGATTTTGACGCCCCTTCCTCTGTCCTACTTGAGGATATGAGAGATGGACAGCAATACAAGACTTGGGAAGGAGTAGAGGTCAGAATATTCGTCTCTCTGTCTGTCTCCGTGAGTACACATTCTCTCCCAGTATTAGGTCTCTCTCTCTCTCTCTCTCTCTCTCTCTCTCTCTCTCTCTCTCTCTCTCTCTCTCTCTCTCTCTCTCTCTCTCCAACAGGGAGCAACTTACCCCATGCAGACCCAGACTGGTGCCTTCCCGGTGGGTTTCGTCAGCCACAGCACCGCACCAACACGTCAGGTGAACCAGTGTTGACTAGGTTTCACTTGTGGCGCTTTGGACCAGCCAAGACCCAACAGGAGGCCAGACACCACACACACACACACACACACACACACACACACACACACACACTCACACCACATCACATCACACCACACACATCACACACCACTCACCTCCCAACAGACAACACCCCACAACCAACCACTTACACACCACACACACACACACACAACACTCAAACCAGACTAGTCACTTCCACACAAACCACACAGCAGGCCAGACACCACAGACAACACAACATACACACAACAACACACAACAACAACAGGTCGTCAGAGTGGGATGGAGGTGGGGTAGGGAGGAACAAGGGTTGTTGTCATGGCCGTAAACAACAGGTGTGGGGGCGAGGGGAGATGTGGGGGTTGTGCTTTTAAACAACAGGTGTGAGGAGGGGGAGGAGAGGAGGTGGTGGGGGGCAACGGAAGAAGCCTTTGAGCAAGACAATAGTGATCGTGTTATTTGGTGCTTCCTCCTGTGTGTGTGTGTGTGTGTGTGTGTTAAGGGTTGTATTCTGCCTGGTCTGAGCCGCTCACATAACTGTCTAGCCAAATACGTGATTCGCGTCTTGTAACCACAGCGTTCCCACCACTCGCTGTGCTGCTACATCCGTCTGATTGACTGCTTGATAGATTCGGATCATATAGAGGAATAGACGAGACATGATCAACTAAAGCATATTCTCAGATATTGACATATATATATATATATATATATATATATATATAATCCAGAGGGTCGGGAATCTTAATTCTCACAGGCACCACAACTCAATACCTTTGAGTTTTACAAGTTGCAGGTCTGGATGTTACTTAAGTTAGCTCAAGTTTTCATTTAGTTATTAAGTTAGGCGGCTAGATTAATTATGCTTGGGTTACTATAGTTGCCATCGTCAGAACAGATCCAGCAGCCGCTCCTAAAAAAAAAAAAAAAAAAAAAAAACGGTTTTAGGAACTTGTCTCATAAAGGTCTTCATTCTCTCGGCTGCCAACATTTATATGTAAATAGGCCAATAATATGCAAAGCCAGGCAGAGCGTAGCTTGATCAAGCCGGCCAATCAGTGGCCTCTCTTGTCTGAATAGCTCTCGAACAATCCTTCCCAGCTGCTGCGATAACAATGGTCGTCTGGAGAAGTGATTTTAGGTTAGCTTGTTTATAGCTATAACATACGAGGTTCAAAATGTATATACCTTAGACATTTTCCCCAATAATATTGAGAGCGCGAGGAGAGGCGAGGCGAATGTATATACTTATTCCTTCTTTTAGACCTTGGCTATCTACCTCTTCAGTTATGACTCTTTTTATCTTTCTCTTCTCCATTCTTTGTAAGTCTTTCCTGCTCTTAATCTTTCTCCTTTTCTGTCTTTCCTGCTAGAGTTTTTCAGGATATACGTAGTAAATATATTACGACTTCCAACGCATGTATGGCATATGCCTGCCCGAGCCTGCATGTGTGTTTTGCGTGGCTGTGTGCCATTGCGAGCGTGGGTACGTGCAGGCAAGCAAGCTTAGCCATTGATATCGCCGTATCAGACTGGTATTACACGCGTGTGCTCGCCTCTCGTGTTCAGGGTCGCTGGCTAAATAGGCTGCCTGTGGGGTAGTAATGAGAGAAACTGACTCGTCCGCCGGTGGTGACTCCCCTACCAGTGGTCATGGATTATACTACGTAGCTCACCCCAGCGTCTCTGAGGCAAGTCGTGCATCATGAGGGCTCGGGGCAAGATGAAGGGCCCTGTTCCTGGCGTCTGCTGGATCTCTCTCTCTCTCTTATCGCAAGAGTTTAGGGATATATATATATATATATATATATATATATATATATATATATATATATATATATATATATATATATATATATATATATATATATATATATCTTGCTGTCTTCGCAAGAAAAATACAGACACTTTATTTGTCTGCCGTCCAAGGGCGCTGAAGCCCAGGGAAAAACCCGCAATATTTATTGTCCCTCTCACTCAGGATTGCCTCAGCCAAGCAAGGTCCTCTCTCTCTCTCTCTCTCTCTCTCTCTCTCTCTCTCTCTCTCTCTCTCTCTCTCTCTCTCTCTCTCTCTCTCTCTCTCTCTCTCTCTCTCTCTCTCTCACACACACACACACAATAGATTTATACTTCAACAGACTGAAGCTGTTCGAGAAGTTTTTCAGGATTTTTCTGCAATCCGCCTCTTGTGTGTGTTCATTTCTCTACATGATTTACAGTGTAGGACATGACTTATCTTGCTAAATTCCCTTAAAGTCGGAGTAGGAGTTGAGAACATGAAGGATTTTTGAAACTTCCTTCGAAGTCAAAGTAGGACGTGAGGGATCCTCGAAACGTCCTTCAGAGGCCACGTCAGGATACGAGGGACTTTTAAAAAACAGTCCTGCAAAAATCAGAGTAGGTCATGAGAGTCCATTCAAAAATCCTCCTGTGTCAGGACAAGTCAAAATGGAACTTTCAAAGACGAAAGATAGTCTTCAAAATCAAAGCAGGACGTGGTGTGTGCTCCTTCAAAGCCGGGGCCGGTGAGGGCTCATGACGCAACACCACCGCCACCACACCGCAGGTGCGGCGGGTAATGTGGAGCGATGATGCCGCAGGACGCTCACGCTGGGGCTGTGACCAGAGAGAGAGAGAGAGAGAGAGAGAGAGAGAGAGAGAGAGAGAGAGAGAGAGAGAGAGAGAGAGTAAGCAGAACCCACAACACTGCCACTGTGTACCGGAACTCCATCATAAACAGTGATGGCCCAGTGTTGCCAACTAGTCCCCCGCACACCTGTCTCTCTCTCTCTCTCTCTCTCTCTCTCTCTCTCTCTCTCTCTCTCTCTCTCTCTCTCTCTCTCTCTCTTCTCTCTCTCTCTCTCTCTCTCTCTCTTTCTCCCGCTCACATTCAGTGACTCCCGCGTGTTGCTAGTCCACCACCTCACACCTACAACCGAGTCTTTAACAACTCATCAGGGGTAATTAATAACCATGGTTTGAGTAATACCATGTCGTGAAAACGTCCAGGAGTAAAGCCATGATAACAGGCTTGGGTGGAGATAAGATCAGGGTTCTTATCAGATGTTCTTATGTTATGCATGTTCTCTGGTCATCACATGGCTGGCTGCTGGTGTGTGCATGGTGTCAAGTTTGACACGGATGGAAGAGATGGTTGATTAACAAGATATGTAATTCATCAGTAATTATGCACACACACACACACACACACACACACACACACACACACACACACACACACACACACACAATCAGTATTGCACATTTCCATTTACCTCTCGGAACGATTCTTGAACACGACGTTACGACCCTTGGGCACGACGTTACGACCCTTGGGCACGACGGCACGTCACTTGGATTCTCCGACACGTCTGCAGCACTGGTGTCTGCGAGGACAGTTGTGGCTCATCACAGTCACCTGCCCAAACTACCATAGTCGAGTGAGGCTACAGTGATACATCACAGGCCAGAAGGGCGTAAACGTTACCCTCGCAACAACAATCTTTATCACAGGTCGGCTGAGTCAAGTGTGTTTGATGAATTAACATTGCAACGCTATAAGATCACAGGAGAGTGCTAGGTGGGAGGGATGTGATGAATTGTTATCTTAATGAATACGTGCGTCGGTCCGTCATGATAGCTGCTATCGTATCTCTCACAGTGAATGATGGTGTTAGGCTGTTATCGTGTGTATCCTCATGAATAAAGATGTTGCTGTATTACGATACCTGTCGACTTAGTTATCATCAATTATTTACGGCGTCGGTCTGTGATGATGATAACTGTTATTTGTGGACATTGGTCATGGGACGATAACAGGAGTTGCTGGGTTGTGATCTCACAGTCTGGTTATGTCATGGGACGATAACAGGAGTTGCTGGGTTGTGATCTCACGGTCTGGTTAGGTCATGGGACGATAACAGGAGTTGCTGGGTTGTGATCCCACAGTCTGGTTATGTCATGGGACGATAACAGGAGTTGCTGGGTTGTGATCTCACGGTCTGGTTAGGTCATGGGATGGAGATTAAAGCGATTCCTTTGAGCACGACGGTAAGACCCTTGGATATGATGTGACCTTTTACCTCGTCCTTAAGGGTCAAGTCAAGGACCAGGCCATCATAACCAAGGGCCGGATTCAGGAATTTCTATGATATATATAATCTTCATAAAAAATAAACAGAACCATCACCCATACACCATAAAGATCGGGGCGAACGGCGCCTCTCTCCTTAACGATCGCTTGAATTGTTAACGAGCAGCGCAGGCTAGTTTGATGAGTAGTTGGACTGTTTGAGTGCCGGAGGATCGTTCGAATGGGTGTGGTGATTGTTTACGAGGGTCAAGTGTGTAGCATTCAGTCTCCCTGGCTGAGTGTACCGGGGTGGATGTGTCTTGTGTACTCTCTTACTGTATTAGAGCAGACGTATAGACGGCTGCTGACTCTCGTGCGCGTGTGCACGCTCTTGGGGAGTCAGTCCGAGCGTTAAGTGCAAGTACATACGAAGTGTAGAATAAGTGTGTGTCCTTACGTTAAGTGCAAGCGATGCGAAAGCTTTCTTAAGGGTAAGTAAAAGGAGTAACTTACATTCAGTACTTCTGTTTTGGGGAGTGACTTAACGTAAGTACATTCGTTTTGGGGAGTGACTTACGTGAGTACATCTGTCTTTGGGAGTGACTTACGATAAGTCCATCATTGTTTATAGATGACAATTACTCTTTAAAGAAACAGTAAGTTTGGATGTCTCACTATATCCAAATTACCCAAACATCAACATTCTGTTTCTTACCGGATCGTGTTCATTAATATCTGAACATGCCTATAACAGAATAACTTGCTCAATAACAGAACAACACGCCTTACAACAGAACAACAGGCCTTATAACAGAAGAACATGTCTTATGACAGCAGTTTATAAAAAAGAAACGCTGGGAAATAAATTGATATTTGAATGTGCTTAGTTTTTTCTTTTTTTCTCGTGTGTGTGTGTGTGTGTGTGTGTGTGTGTGTGTGTGTGTGTGTGTGTGTGTGTGTGTATGTATGTGTGTAGGGTTGGGTGGTTGTTGGGTGTGGAAACCACTGTTGGAACATCCCGGGATTCAATTAAGGCGTCCTCACGACGTCCGGTCACGGACCTAAGCCCGGAGCAGCCGGCATACAGGCTTACATAAACCCACATACAATATGACCACCTACCCCACCACCCACCAACCCCACCTACCACCACCCACCACAACCCAACTACCACCACTACCACCACCCACCCACCAACCCCCCCACTACCACACCACCCACCCCACCACACCTACCACTACCACCACCACCCACCAACCCCACCTACCACCACCCACCAACCCCACCTACCACCACTCCCCACCACCCACCAACCCCACCTACCACCACACACCAACCCCACCTACCACCACTACCACCACCACCCACCAACCCCACCTAACCAACACCACCCACCCCCATCCCACCACCAACCCACCCTCCCACCACCCCCCCACCCACCTACCCTCACCACCAACCCCACCTACCACCACACCACCCACCAACCCCACCTAACCCCCCCTCCACCAACAAGTTTAAGGCCTCGTAAAGCAGACTGGCTGCACCAGCAGCCACCTACCTACCTACCTACCTACCTTCCATCCTCCCTACCTACCCACCACCCCACCTCCCTACCTACCTACCTACTTACCTACCTACCATCTACCTCCCACCTACCAACCTATCTATCTACCTACGTAGGTATATATCACTGGTACTAACGACCCACCTGGGGCATCGCCGGGGTGGCACTTTTACGACTGCCTAGTGAGCCAGCACCTTAGTGGTTGTCAAGCCTCACTCCTGCCACAGATCAGCTCAGCTAGCTCTCTCTCTCTCTCTCTCTCTCTCTCTCTCTCTCTCTCTCTCTCTCTCTCTCTCTCTCTCTCTCTCTCTCTCTCTCTCTCTCGTAAACACATAGATCTTTAGTTATCTAACTCTGTTTCTGTTGTGTTTGAATGACGGCACAAATTCAAAGAAATGCGGTGTATCATTACCTGTCATATTCATAAATTTGATAATTCATTTGCACGCAAGGTTATATATCGCTCTGTAATGTATACAACTTCATGTGTTCGTCTGTCAGATGTTACCATGATTACAATCTAAATGACCTCTTTATTGTCATTATTATTATCATTATCATTATTATTATTATTATTATTGTTATCATTATTATTATCATTATTATTATCATTATTATCATCATAATGATTTATTATTATTATTCATCCACTAACACCTTGATTCAGCCGTCAGCACCATGAGCCACTTTGTCATTTTCCCATCCATCGTCACCCACCTGCTCACCCACCGATCGATCTCAACTATTCGCTCATCCATCCCTATCCACAGCGACCCTTTTACTCGCTCATTAAGACTCACGTCTTCACCCTACTCATCAACACATTACCTCTCTTATTTGCCCTTGACACCCCAATTTTTTTTTCACGATTTATTATTATTATTCATCAACGCTTATCGCCCATCAGCATCTCATTACCCATTTGAACCTATTACGTGGCTCTCTCAGTACAGCCCAGTGCGTCACTCGTCCGTAACTCACCTCCAACAGACGCCCCGTCACTCTCGTAACTCATCCGTCTCGCTCCGTAACCCCAATAGCGAAAGTGACGACAGTGACCCAGACCGATGCAGCTTCACTTTCATCACTGTTTTTTTGTTTTTTTGACCTCTCAAACTACAGAGAAAGCCAGGCCTCACCATCATCATCAGAGAGGGCTCACGTGAATGTAAATTTCTGTAAACCTTTTTACATGAGTTGTAAATTTCATTTATGTTGGGATGGAGATTTGTAAATGGGTTGATATCTAACGTTAAGGATGAATACTTAAGACTCGGTTTACGTCAGACGTTGTAGTGCCTGATTGTAAATAGGGATGGGTTACTGTAAATAGGTTTACAACTGATGTTGGGGATGGATATTTGTAGATTGGTTAACACAACGTATGGCATTGGATAACTGGAAATCTATATACACCAAACGTTGGGTTGGACCATTTTGCTAAATAGGTTCGTATCTCCTGCTGGGATGGATAATTGTAAACTGTGTCCATGTAACGTTGGCGATGGATAATTGTAAATGGGTTTACATTGACCACATCGTGTGGGAGGGTGGGAGAACTGTGTGGCACAGCGGCTGAATCTGATAGTGAAGAAGAGAGAGTTCGCCAGTTTGTGGTGATGGTCTGTAGTGGTGGTAGAATTTATAGGAGTTGTAGTGTTGAAGAAGTCGTAGGAATTGTTGTGTTGTAACATGGGCCAATAGGCCTCGTGCAGTGTCCTCACTTCTTATGTTATTATGTTGTATTGTTGTGGGAGGTCTTGGAGTTACAGCAGTTACAGAAGTCATTGTTGTTGTATTAATGTTTAAAGTTATAGATAGTTGTGAAGTGATTATAGCTTAGTTTATACTTTAAGGATAGTAGTATATGATTGTAATTCAACTATTTTTTGTTTTTTGATCATCTGATCATCAAGCAGAATTAATTGAAGGCCATATCATTAGTGTCATGATTATCGTTACTGGTGACATTCCCGCCTGATACGCGAACTCATCTCACTAGTTTTTGCAGTGGGATTTGTTCTTATCTCTCCTGGAGAGGTAAGGCTCAAGGAGACGCGGAATGAACAGTAGCGGTGCTGAAGGTGAAGCATTCGAGGCAAGTTTCCCAAGAGAGAAGGTAAATTTCCTCTTCACATCCAAGGAAATGCAAAAACGGGTTGGTCTCCGTCATGGAAACAGTTCATTAAGGCAGAAGAGGTGTCTGTTGCTTGTACTGGAGGACGTCTGGCTTACATGCCATCAATATAGACGAGGCTTTTCACTCCACTGGACGTGAGATCTTCTGGATAGTGTTTCGAGCATCTCGGACGCGTCTCCGATACGCTTCGCTGCCTCGCGACCGAAAAGTTCACTTGTATGAGAGAGGAGGGGGAAAAAAAGATAACAATACTTGATTTCTGCTTTCACGAGTTTTCAAGGTCCGGTCAGAGGCACACACGGTAGCTAATGAAGCGAACATTACTGTACATCAAGTCCCGGGTGTTGCTTCACCTCCCACTCCCCGTGTGTCGCAAGAACCCGGTAACTTCAATTTCGCCACAGCAGCAGCAGCAGCAGAGCCTCTCCCCCAGTCACGGTGGTGAAGTTTTTCCCCCGTTCTCTTGTGAAGCTTTTGAGTGATTCACTTTTTTCTTTTTGAGTTTTACGATGAAGTTGAAGATTTATGAGTTTGTTTTCAACTGCTCCGGTTGTGAGTGGTTTTGTGTAGTCTTCGTGGGGGTTTTGAAAGGAAGTTTGGGGGGGGGGCTCCTTTTTATTATTCTTTAAGGTTTCGTCGTTTTCCCTTCAGGTTTTTAAGTCATACAATGACAACCGAAAGTTTCTAGTTTTGTTCACTAAGTCTGAGTCTTGTTCACGAGTACTGGACAGCAAGCATGCTCGAGGTTAGGAGGTATACCCCCATTCTCTTCGACTCATGTTCTTGATGGATCAAGTTCTTAAGGTTCTGAATCGTGTTGTGGAAGCGTGCGTCGTGATCTCACAGACGGGTCCTGGCACCAGAACACCTCCAGCATAATACAGAGTCAGAAATATCCATGACGTCAAGAATAACGGCAGACGCAGAGAGGAACTCCGTGTGTATCGCCGGGAGTTCGAAGGTGTGCTGGGGGGTCCTTGTCAGACAAGCCAGGAAACTGTTTTCAGACGAACTAGTCTCTTGAAATTCCCTCCCTCCCCCCTCTTCCTCCTTCGAAATACCGTAGACGAACTGTTCCGTTAGATTCCCTTGGAAGTAGGTGCTGAGTACTTCATGATAGACCACTCCGAAGTTCAAATGGACTTGTGGCTTCAGGAACGACGTGGGTAGTGTGAGATCTCCTTTGCAGAATGTCACACCCCAGATTTTTCAGTAGTCTTGGCTCCTAGTCCATCAAGTTAATCAAGAGAGAGAGAGAGAGAGAGAGAGAGAGAGAGAGAGAGAGAGAGGAGTTGAGCCAACTTTCTGTTTCAGAGCCTCAGCATAGCCATGCAGCGTGAGAGTATAATTTACATTCAAGCAAAGGGTGGGACACATGACTGAGACAGGTGTCAACACTTCCTTTGAGCCACTTCAGGTGCTTCCAAGGCCCTCAGCCTCAAACTACACAACTGTGAGAAGAGAAGCGTTTATAAATCCTAGTACTGATTCAGGCTGATGGAAATACTCGTTAAATCGATAGGGATACAGATAGGAAAATATATGCTCGGTGGTGCGGTGTTATAACATCGTTGTTATTAAATGTACAAAGAAAATCCGGGGCTGCAAGTCGGGATTTGTTAAGTCTTGACGCTCCTTCTTGCACAGGTGTTAATTACCCAGTCATCGTACAATAGCTTAGTGTTACTCGCTCCTTTAATGAGAATTTATATATCTTTTTTCTACACTTGCCATGTACTTAGAGTCTTGTTAATGCTCTTAATTAGGAGAAATACAATTAGAGATCTTTGTAGCTGTACAATGTGTGTGTGTGTGTGTGTGTGTGTGTGTGTGTGTGTGTGTGTGTGTGTGTGTGACTTCCGGGCAGTGAAGGCTGTAAATGTCTGTGAGCGTTGCGAAGGACGGCAGGAACTTGTTTTTCGTGAAGTGTTTTACTCTGGGAAGTTACAAGTGTTTGCCACAGTGTTAAATGTAATGGTAATTATGAGGATATCGGGCCGTAAGATATGTTGGCACAGCAAGCACACGCTTTAAACACCCTGAGCATGACAATATGACCCCCTGAACACGACGGTACGACCCCTTGAACACGACGGTACGATCCCTTGAACACGACGTTACGACCCCTTGAACACGACGTTACGACCCTTGAACACGACGGTACGACCCCTTGAACACGACGGTACGATCCCTTGAACACGACGTTACGACCCCTTGAACACGACGTTACGACCCTTGAGCACGACGGTGCGATCTTAGGGCGTGACGACCTGGCTTTAGACTTGCTTCCCAAAGGGTCAGGTCAAAGGTCAGAGCATCATAATCCAAGGGTCGTGCCGTTGTGCTCCAGGGGTTAGGAAAAAACGGTGCTTAAGGACGCATGCTCGCCACCCAATTACCAGTTAACAACATTTAAACGAATTAAATCTCTCCCTGTGTGTTGGCAACCAGCAGTGATGATAAAAGCTAAAATTAAGACAAATGAACGAGGATTAAAGTGAGTTGAGAGAAGAGAAAGAGGGACATTAATAGCAAGGGTTCAGACTATATAATAGGAGAGTGTTGGGGCTGTACGTGATTCCACTGAGAGATAATTAAATCTGGACTTTGGGAGTTTGCTAAAGGAACGTCTACATTAAAACTGTTGTTTGCAGACCATTTGGGAAATTATCAGTTAATGTTGTGCAACTTTTGAATTAAGTGACGGAGGGTTGGGCTGCAGGAAAGTCAACCGTGTGGACTTGAAGTTAGATAATGCTATACCTCACTACGGTGAAGTTGTAGTACATGAGAATCTCAGATAATGTTGGTGATAAGGTCGTTAATCATGTAGAATTACATAGCATAATGAAACGAAGCCAGAAATTTCAGTCGATATTCAGACATGTGGACATTAAGATATAAGGTCCATCAACAGGGTCACGAGGATGGGAAATTCATACTTACGTACGTAGGTTGTTCAGTACTTTGATAATGCTGTATATGGCATTTTTACAATATGATGTTGCAAAAGGGTCTATAGTGTACATCTATAAGTATATATATTATATATATATATATATATATATATATATATATATATATATATATATATATATATATATATATATATATATATATATATATATCAAGGTGAAGGGACTATATCAGAACCTTTGATCAAGGTGTGACGGGAACATTGTGTGCTGGACCACAGCTCGTGCCCACCCATGTAAACACAAGCACCAGACTTTGGTGGTGGAAGGGTCTTTCTACCCACTCTCCCGTCTCCTTCCCATCCTCTCCCTCCCTCCCTCTTGATGGAAGGGGCCACACAGACCATATACCCATCTGACCTTCGCTCTCTCTCTCTCTCTCTCTCCCTGGTCATCTGTCAGAGCCCGACACGTAATCATTAATTTTATACACCTTGTACGAATTTCATATACCTTATATGAATTGTATACACCTTATACGAATTTTACACTCCTTAAACGAATTCTTATGAACCATTTCCTTATAACGTAATCACTGAAGTAGGGGAAGATTGATGTAGCGTTATTCGTCATGTGGTAATTACGAAATCACTGATTATATAAAGTATCACTAATTATATAATTATATAAAGTATTCATTCACTTATGTTAAGTATAAGTACTTCACAGTTTGAAAGTGTGACCTCTACTTTTTCTCATATAGTGCACTTCTGTTGATTCTATTCTGCAAGTGACTGTGACAGTTCAAATACTAAGATGAGGGTATAAAACTGACAGTATCAGTTGCGATTGTTGTATGATGGCTTGTTATCTTGATCAGTGAAGCTACCCTTACCTGGTTCCTATCTGTGGAGCCACCAGGTGGGAGAGACTCATTATTATCTGTACATTTGGAGGAATGACGACAGGAAGTGTGGTTGGGTTGGAATTACCATGAGTTAGCTACTCTGGCCTGGTCCCCAGTCAGGCAGATTCCAGTACAACGTGTGTGTGTGTGTGTGTGTGTGTGTGTGTGTGTGTGTGTGTGTGTGTCATCTTGTTCAGTGGAGGAGTTGCTCTGGCCCTGGCCGCTGTCTGCTGGGCTTCAGTACACGCCTTGACTTTATTACACCTCCATTATGTCTAGAGGCAATGGGTAAACCATTAATATCAGCAAGATGCGAGACCCGCAACCTGTTCTGGCCCAAGAAAGTTGCAGGTTGGCCAAGATGTTCCAATCTGTTCTCCCTTGTCCTCTCCTCTTCACTCCATTGTCTTCTCGTATCTTCTCTCCTCCCACTCTTTATCTCCATGCTTGGTTCCTCTCTTCAGCCTCTCTCCCTCTTTCTCTCGTGTCTTTTTCCTTCTCTCCCTCAACACTAGTATCATATAATTTCCTTGCCGGACGGTGTGTTTTACCGTATAGTTACCCCATGTTCCTGATGATGGCCGCTCACCCGATCTTATCACGAGGATTTACAACATATCCGCCAACTTTATCATCCCTGATTTTATGTCTACCAAGTTTTTCTTCCCAGGGATTTTGGCTTCGCTTAATTTCACTTCTGGAGTCTCTATGACGGGGTTGTCATCCTGCGGGGCGAGCCCCCGTCTCGCTGCTTCACTCGCTGTTCCGAATCTTTTGGTTCATGAAGATTTTCCACGGATTTTTTTGTATTATCTTGATGTGATGGTGCTAAGTAGTAAATGCTTCGTGTTTAGTTTCGATGTTTCAGTTCATAGTTTCGTAAGCATTTGCTTCGAAATGATGTGTGTGAACCGTAAAGTTAATGTTGTCGTGATACTTCGGTTAATTATGAACCTTGATAAAGTTTTGATTCATGAAACACGTGAGGTTCGACATCATAAATACTTGTAATAGTTTGGTTACTCAAACTTTTCATAAAGATTTTATTATTATACTTTGAACACAAATTTCCAGACTTATGAAGAGTGATTATACCTGTAAAGACTCTACCCTTGTATATAAATCTCTGGAGTCTCTTACTAATCATCATCAAGAATGTTCATTAGTTTTTTTCTATACTGTTCCATTTAGCATAACTCCGATCATTTTACGTGATAAAAGTCACCTACTTGAAAGAATTGCCACCGTGTCATTTTTGTATTTATTTTCGTCAGATGAATAACACTGGGGAACGTTGTATAACAAATACCGAATCATGTATTTAGTGTAAAACAGGTTTTTTCTGCCGCTGGGTAGTAGGGTCAGACACTCCGAAGAGGTTTGATATGTTCGCTTCCCTTCGTCGACCATATTTTCCTTTTGACTTGTTCGTGGCAGTGTGTTCTGCCAAGTGTAGTGATGATACTTGTCTTGTCGTCAGCCTCATTTCTCGTTTCTTCTTCCATGTTGTTGTGTTTTGTCTTACTGTCCCCCGTGTCCTCCTCATGTGTTGTCTTATTTCCCTTTGGTATCATGTCATGTTTTTCTTCAGCGTGTATCATTCACGTTTCACCAAAGGCTCCTCATCATTTTTTGTCATCAGTATTCTGAAAGCCCGTCAACATTAAGGTGCAAATCATGATTAAAGTTTGTCTCAGGGTGTTGAGGGCTGCGTGTGTGTGTGTGTGTGTGTGTGTGTGTGTGTGTGTGTGTGTGTGTGTTGCCCATGACAACACAGGTGGTGGAGAAAGTCAATGGCCGCGGAGAGAGAGTGACAAAGGAACGACTTGTTGCATGGGGCCAGGCTTTCAGTCTTGGACGAGAGAGAGAGAGAGAGAGAGAGAGAGAGAGAGAGAGAGAGAGAGAGAGAGAGAGAGAGAGAGAGAGAGAGAGAGAGAGAGAGAGAGAGAAGCATCTATCAGTCTTTAAACTTTGACCTCCTCCTCCCTCCTCTATGACTCACGTCTGTTGGAGGGGGAGTGAGGGTCACCGAGCAAACGCTGACGGGGCGGAGAGGAGGTCGGGTCACCAGTCAGCCCAGGTCTGGGTGCTCGACCCGTGCCCGGGTGCTGCCGACGTCGATGGTGTCAATGGTGATGGTGGTGGTGAGTCAGTCGGTCAGGATGGTGATGTAAGGTGGGGGGGGGAGAGGAGGGGAGAACCAGCCATGAAAGACGACGTGGTCTCTATCATTGCCTTCGTCAGTACGTTTATGTGCAGTACACACGTACAAGGTGTACCGGATGGTTAGCTTGTTGTTGCGTTCATGCGCTACACGTACGTTTCCCATGATTCGTGGAACGTTTTACGCAAACATTTCCTGGTGAACGATGAAGAACTGTCCTTGTATAGCACAGGCATGATACACATCAGCGACGAATGAGAATCATGACAAGAGTTTGTCAGCATAGTGATTCCATGGAATGTGGTAGTGTAGTGTCCTCACCCACACGTGTCCACACTCAGTGCATATGGCCAGACTTAGTACACATGTCCACATCTAGACATGGCCAAACCCAGTACACGTGCCCACACCTAGTGCAAAGGGGCCACACTCAATACACATAGCCACACCGAGTAAAGGTGGCCACACCCAGTACACGTGGCCACACCCAGTACACGTGGCCACACCCAGTACACATGACCACACCCGTTCACTCATAAATAAATAAGTTATTGTAACCCCTGAAGATGTTGTTAGGACCAGTTGTTAAGACCAGAGTATAACCAGAATGGGCATGTTGGAGCCCTGTGTCAACCTGTGTTGTGACCATGAGTAACATGGGTCACATTCATCTAATGAGTCTCTCAACTGTTGTTGGTAGGCTTATTATTCACATGTTTTTATCGCTAAAGCTTACAGGTTGTAGAACCATTAAGCTTACACTTCTAATGAACGTTTACTACTCATTAGACACAAAAATATATTTCGACAAACAGGGTTGTTGTATATTTATTTATAGCTGGATTTGATATGGAGGTAAGTTTGGTATCGAGAGATGAATATAATTTGTATAAATCATGAGTTTGTGTAACTCTCAGTGTGACAAACAGCTACGTTAAGACCTAACACCTTGATGCTTTTTGAATTCGTTTGTATTCCTGTGTATCTTATCATCATTCGTTTGTATTCCTGTGTATCTTATCATCATTCGTTTGTATTCCTGTGTATCTTATCATCATTCGTTTGTATTCCTGTGTATCTTATCATCATTCCACTTTATATTTCTTTAAATGTTAGCTGAATACAGAAGCCAAGAAATGCGCCAAGTGTCGAACCCAAATTCCATTTTGAAGCGTTGATAACCAAGATATGCGCCAAATAACACGATGTTGAAATGTTTGATTCCTTGTGTGATATATGTGTCATCATTCAGACAATGCATCATGTTAGAGTCAAGTGGTGCGGATGCAGTTGGGGATAAGATAGGGTTATATTTTTGTGTACGTTATATCTGAATACCAGGAACATAACGTGGATAACAGGGCCTTCTTGACACCACGATCGTTTCTGTCCAAGTGAGGGAGGTGGAGTGAAGACGTCCACAGGAAAAAGGAAATCTAATCATGATAGGAATTTCTAGAAATCTACTGCGTAATCTCTCTCTCTCTCTCTCTCTCTCTCTCTCTCTCTCTCTCTCTCTCTCTCTCTCTCTCTCTCTCTCTCTCTCTCTCTCTCTCTCTCTCTCTCTAAACATGAATCATGGAAGGGCCTCTTTTTTCCTAAATCTTATGACCAGTCTTAATATGATTTTGAAACCTGAGAAAGATGATATGTTTCGGGGTTGGTCAATAGACGGGTACTTGACGTATATATATATATATATATATATATATATATATATATATATATATATATATATATATATATATATATAATTCTTTTATTCTTAGATGTGATGTCAGCCTGCAGAAGGATGGTAGTCAAGGTTCTCTGACGTTACTTGTGTAGTTTTTTATTGTTTGTTCTCTGACGAAATTAACAATCGAATTCATGGGATTCTTAACCCATTTATGTCACCATTGTTCTCTATATTATCTATCAAGAGTATTTATCATCAGTAGAGGTTTCCTATTATTGATTTCCCTGAGCACGAAGGTACGACCCTAAGGTACGACGCTACGTCACTAAAGTACGACGGTGCGACACTAAAGTACGACAGTACGACACTAAAGTACGACTGTGCGACCCTAAGGTACGATCGCCTGGCCTTTCACTTGTCCCTTAAGGGTCGAGTCAAATGGCAAGAGTCGTGGTGTCTGGTCAGAGGCTAGGCCATCATTCCCAGGGGGTCGTACCGTCGTGCTCAAGGGTCGAACCGTCGTGCTCAAGAGTCGAACCGTCGTGCTTAAGGGTCGAACTGTCGTTCTCAAGGGTCGTACCGTCGTGCTCAAGGGTCGTACTGTCGTACTCTTAGGTTTAAAAGCAGAAAATAATTCACATGCATTTCAAGTGCATGTTGTAACACTGGGATTCATCTTAAACAAAATGTCTGGTTTTATGTTTTTATTGAGTGTAACAGGAATTTTGTTTTGCTTTCTTCATTCCTTTACTGATAGCTTTATACGTCTCTTATATCTGATCTGATGCAGTATTCCAGACAACTTAATATTTTCACACACTGCAATATATATATATATATATATATATATATATATATATATATATATATATATATATATATATATATATATATATATATATATATATATATATATATGCTTTCTTTAATCATCTGGCGATACGTTGGCACAGAATACAAATTCTAAATGTATATTTAGCTTTGAGTGATCCGGATGCATGTCTCCTCGTCAGAATAGCTCGGAGACTTGCATGTGCATCAAAGATAAGACTTGTTGGTTAGTCTTGTGAGGACGAAGGTAATGCAAGTATTCACAACAGGTGTGAAGTCTCTCTCTCTCTCTCTCTCTCTCTCTCTCTCTCTCTCTCTCTCTCTCTCTCTCTCTCTCTCTCTCTCTCTCGTTGGTCACCTGTCTGTGTACTGTTAGGGGGTCAGCGTCTTTTGTTCTCAAGCCCGTCTGAAGATGTAGTGATGATAGAGAAGAAAAAATGCTTTGTTTTTGTCTTTTAGGAGAAAAGGAATGCTGTTGAGGACATTTCTTTTTTCTGGTGTTGTGTGATGACTTTGTGTGTTATGGAGTTTTACACTGGTGTTGCCCCGTCTCTTAATCTTGTATACAAGTATCACGTTTTACTTGTATGTGCTCACACAATCACACTTTAGCCTAAACCATTCATCGCCCAGTTCCGATTGAAGGATGAGTGTTTAGGATTGACTGTGGGCCGACTGCCGCTCCTAGGATTCGAACCCGGGCAATCCAGTGCGTTATTGGCAGAGACCTTAACCGCTGCAGCACATGTATTACATACTTTGTATAAGGTTTTCGTACATAAAAGATCTTGAACTAAAACTTTTTCCTTGTACGTACGGTCTTGCGATGTGAATGTCTGGAATCCTGGCTCTTGAGAAATTCCCGCAACGTAGTTACGTATTCATCTACGTCCGTAAGACGTGTGTACCCATAAACAACAGATTTCGCTGTGGGTACATATGTATGACTGATGTATATCTATGTGTACATTTGCATGAGTGATATATGTATTAGTCCTTTCATGTAAGCGTGAGTGACGGATGTCCTTGCGTATATGTATGAATAGCCAGCGTCTAGGATTACATTTCGCTAATGGGAAATGTGATTCTGCGCACATGATCGTGATGAATGGCCTCATCTGGCAATACAGGGGTGACACAGATACCCAGACACGTAAATACTGCTGACAGTTCCATTTGTTACAGAAACGAGGCAGATGGTATGATTAAGTGTATGCAAGCAGGAATATACGACGTACAAGGGTGTGTTGTATAGCGTCTGCAAGCAGGGGTATGTTGTCTGCGAGGAGGGATGTGTTATATGTAGGAACGTGTGTGTTGCATGCAAGCAGGGATGTGTTATTTGGACCAGGGATGTGTTACGTGTACGTACGGGTGTGTAATATACAAATTTTGATGTGTTATATGCAAGCTGGATGTGTTATATACAAACTGGGATGTGTTATATGCAAGCTGGATGTGTTATATACAAACTAGGATGTGTTATATGCAAGCTGGATATGTTATATGCAAGCAGGTACATGACATTTATAACAGGGAAAATATGATATTCAGGCAAGACAATACTCGAAAATTCCCTTCTCGGAGTGTCAGTGAATGGAGACTGAGAGATAAGAAGATAAGAAATGATCATGATTTCAACGATATGGACGTAAAGGATGTGACAAAAGAAGAGGAAGAGACTCCAGAATCAAGAACAGGAGAACAGGAGTCGGAGGACCAGGAGTTGGAAGAGGAGGAGGAGGAAGAAGGAAGACAAAGACCAAGGGAGTGGGAGAAAGTAGCACAGGCATAAAGAGAAAGTGGGAGATATGCAAATAAGATAAACCAAGAGAGGGAGGGTAGCGACAAATGCATGATCACACAAGAAATATTGGGACAGTCATGCCAACACGAGGCTCGACCCTGGGGGTCCATGCCCATTCCACACCTCTTTCAAGAGGTGAACCAGAGTTATATTAGAAATATGATAAGGATTATATTAGATACTATTTCAGAATTATATTAAAGATATGATAGGATTTTGTTAGAAATTATATGATGATTACATCAGAAATATTCTAATTTCATTAATCAGTAGAATAAAAATATATAACTTAGTTACAAAACCTGGAAGCATTGCAGAAACTAAAGTAGACTTTAACTTAAATGTAAGTGAAATATAAGGTAGAAGCCTGTACGAGTCTTATGTAATGAAATTCCTACTAGAATTTAATTAATGATTTATTAACGGATAATTCAAGAGTTAAGACAGGGACCTTCATCTGTTGTGTACCTGTTTGTTCATTGGTTCTTGTGTCCCTCTGACACACACTCAGATATTTGTCATATGATATTGAAACTAAACATTATTTCAAAGACAAGGGTTATATATATATATATATATATATATATATATATATATATATATATATATATATATATATATATATATATATATATATATATATATATATATATATATATATATATATATATATATTGCCGGAACTCCGTCACAAGAAGTTTGATAAGAAGTGAAACATATCACAGGTAAAGGTCGTGTATAGTCTTGCATATTATTCATCCAATAGTAATATTTGGAGCTGTAAGATTAGACCGAGGGAGCTAAGATAACAGGACGAGAGATGCCGACACTCGCGATAGCAGCTGATAACGGCAGAGTCTTATAATTTGGTGGGAGATAATTGGAACGCTTGATAGATTAAGAGGGTGAGTGATACCAATGATTAGTGTTATCTGAGGAGTTACCTTCACTGGAAACATGATTGCATATATATATATATATATATATATATATATATATATATATATATATATATATATATATATATATATATATATATATATATATATAGATATATATATATATATATATATATATATTACTGGGCTTCACTTCAAAAAGGTTATGTCGCGAGTGAGTCACCACTGGCGTGGCTCTATCATTGAGAATTGATTTGTTTAAGACGTGGAAGAGAATGATGTATACACGTTCATTATGGGACGAACAGAGAAAAAGGAGAGAGTGAGTGTATACGGACGTGTTTGAGATATCGGTCAGCTAACACGATCGACTGCTAAAGAGAATCGGATTCCTCTCAGTGCGACGGAGATCAGCGGATCCTACGACCGTCCCTTGGAAACACAACATTAACATGGGTGAAAAACAGGCCATCTGTCAGCGTGCCTCACCCGATCCATGAATAGATAAGGACCTGGGAATTAAGGGCGAGAAGGAGGTCCCCTTCTCCCCTGACTCTGGTCACAGCTGGACGTGTGTTAACCACCCCCTTCCTTCACTCCCTACCCTGGAGGACGACGGTACGATCCTCGATCAAGATGGTACGATCTTTGAGGACGATGAAGCGACTTCTTAAGCACGGTACGGTATGGTACGGTACGATACTGAAGCACGACAATACGATTCTTGTGGGCGACGGTACGACTCCTGGGCATGACGGTGCGATTCTTAAGCATGACGGTACGTTAGACTGAAACTTAACTGGCATTCGCTGCTTCAGGAAGACATACGGTGAAATAAAGGCGATGTTATAATCTGGTTTTCAAGAGATTCTGGTACCTATGAGTACCCCTGGATTTATCACCCTCAAGACTCAAGGGTGGGTAGAGGCAAAATACTACATTCTTCACTTTTAAAGTAAGAGGATTTAAAGGAGATAGTCGTTTGCAAGGCTTCCTTATATTATTGTTGGTCGACCATAACCTCCCCATCTCTCTCTCTCTCTCTCTCTCTCTCTCTCTCTCTCTCTCTCTCTCTCTCTCTCTCTCTCTCTCTCTCTCTCTCTCTCTCTCTCCATAAGATGTATGTACACAAACATCTTCAGTAATCACGTAGACAATATCAGCAGCGTTCCCATAACCCAGGACATCAGCCCAACCATCACTTAACAAACTGGTTCACTTATCACAGAAACAACAAACACTGGACAACAAACAAACAAAGGCAGAGCCCACTGGATAAATACTTCCCACTGGCGGGGAGATAAAGTGGGGGAGGAAGAAAAGAACCACTTGGAGGGCGAGGTGTCTGAGGCGATCATCGCTCAGGGAAAGACTCGAAGCTTCGAGGATGACCTCTACCTGGCTAACTGACCGCACACCACAACTCCTGCCCCGCACTACTAGTTGAACACTTCTCTCCACGTGGCACTTTCCTCCACGTGGCACCTTCCTCCACCTGATACTTTCCTCCACGTGGCACCTTCCTCGACCTGGCTTCTTCCTCCACCTGATACTTTCCTCCACGTGGCACCTTCCTCCACCTGATACTTTCCTCCACGTGGCACCTTCCTCGACCTGGCTTCTTCCTCCACCTGATACTTTCCTCCACGTGGCACCTTCATCCTCCACGTGGCACCTTCCTCCACCTGGCACTTCCCTCCACGTGACATTGATCTCTTGATGCGTCTTTCGCTAATCTTAAACTGCCGCACCCAAACGCCTCCCTTCTCTACCTGCCTTCGTCTTCCTCAACCTCATCTCTACCTTCTCTTCCGAGTCTACCTCACCCCCCCTTCTCTCTCTCTCTCTCTACGTCAGTCTGCCTCACCCATCTTGCTCTGCCCTTTCCCCTCAGCCATAAGGAACACCTTACCCACCCCTGTGCGCCCTTACATGGGACCTGTAGGGACGTGTGTGTGTGTGGGGGGGGGGGGGGGGAAGGGGTCGACATCCTGGTATAATTAGGCCGGATATCTAAACTGCCTGGCTCTCGTCTGGTCGTTGAATACATCCGGTTAAGACCGGACATCTGACTACAGGATAATCTGATATATATATATATATATATATATATATATATATATATATATATATATATATATATATATATATACTTGCACTTCATATGTGGAATATCATCTTTCTCTGGAAAGTAATTGAGGTAATTATTCAAGTTGGTTTTTTAATGAATTATGGGAAAAGGTCAGTATGTTTTTCACACACACACACACACACACACACACACACACAGGTGAGTCATTACCCACGTTTTCCTAGCGACGACGATCGTCATGTTTACATGCGCAGAACCAGACTGGCGGCGGTGCTGGCCTCGCTAATAAACCCAGAGCGCGGCGCACCAGCGTATAAATTGGGCGTAAGGAACCAATCAGGCTCCGGGTTGCGCAGCTGCAGAGTGTCACCGCTGCAGGCCACGTGGTACCGCTGACGTGGGGGTCCGAACACGGTAAAGATGGCCGCTGACTGGATAGGCCAGGTGGGGGGATGGGGAGGGGAAGTGGAGGTGGTGATTGGCGTCGAGGGGGTTCGCGTTGCACAAGCCTTGAGGTGTATTGATATGTTTAGTCCATATGGGAACGTTACTTAATGTTGTGGTCTGTTATTATTAGTTTGATTAGATTGTTCCGTGAATAGAAGTGTGTGTGTGTGTGTGTGTGTGTGTGTGTGTGTGTGTAATCAACCATGTAACTTTATGTTTGTGTCCCTGTTATGTACATGAGTGTGTATGTATGTACATGTGTATGTTTGCTGCATGTATGTATGTAAGTGTGTGTATATGGTACCATGAGAAAGTGCCACGAGTGCTCAAAGTACTTCCTCAGACCACATACATGTTTCCTCCCTCTACACAGCCCTGAAGGTGTCATGCTGACCCTGAATTAAAGGTCACACCTTTGCAACTTAGCCTGTCTTGTCGCATAAAACAGGAAGTCCATCAGATACAGATGACAGGTGAGTGTGGCCAGGTGAGAGTAGCTAGGTGAGTATACCCAGGTGAGTGTGACCTGGTGAATGTGGACAGTTGAGTGTGGCCAGGTGAGAGTAGCTAGGTGAGTATACCCAGGTGAGTGTGACCTGGTGAATGTGGACAGGTGAGTGTGGCCAGCGTCCTGAACTTTCACCGGCGAGGGTCGCTCCCGCACACCAGGAAACAGGCTAGACTGGGTAGGGACAAGTCAGCTAGTTCCTGGGGACTGACTGTAAGGTACAAACCAGTGGCTGTGAAGCTACTCTCTCTCTCTCTCTCTCTCTCTCTCTCTCTCTCTCTCTCTCTCTCTCTCTCTCTCTCTCTCTCTCTCTCTCTCTCTCTTTCTGTCTACTCATATCTGATTATCAAAATAAACACTCCAGAAAGCATAACACGGGGTACAACAGAGAGAAAAAGAAAATTACCAACCGTGTGATGTAGCGTCCCAACTATTCATTATTCATTGCCGCTAATTAGTGCAACTCGTTAGGGGGTTGTTAATAAGGATGTCGCTGGAAGGTTTCCATATGTGAGGGCAGAACACCGGTGTCAGAACCCTTTAGCCCTTTTGAGCACGACGTTACGACCCTTAGGTACGACGGTACGGCCCTTGAGCTCTGCATGATCCCCCCCACCCCACCCCACCCCCAACACCCGTGGCTCATGGCACAAGGGAATGGGTGTGTTGTTCAGGAGTGGTTATCGCAGCGTGAGTCTCATGTGTGTGTGTGTCCGCTTGAGTGCCTTGTCCTGGCTCCGGGATATCCCAAACAGTAGTCCCAACCACGCAGACGGCGCCACTGATTCCATCGGCAGCGTTTGTCTTAACGTGTGTGTGTGTGTGTGTGTGAACGCAGTGGGATGGAACGCTTAGGTTGCCTGGATCCCACAGTGCGAGATGAGCATCACTCCCGCAAGTTTAGGCAAGATAATGTGAATGATCCTCGGACGATGTTTGTGGTGAGATGTGGAGGAAGGATGAGTGACTTTGGTGGTCTGTTTCAAGTGAGTTGGTCTGCGAGAGTCAGGGTAGATAAACCCATCTTACCTTACGTCTTGATTTAGATAGGCATTCTGATCTCACGCGAGAAATCTTGTAGTGGTTAATTTTCTTATATCGAGCGTCTTGTTCATGTGCTCCGAGCACTGACTGGTTCGCTTCAGAGGTTCGCTGGCGTGTAATGTTGTCATAAGAATCCCTTCCTGTCCAGTGTTCACTGAGCGGATCACACGTGTCTTTCGCCTCTCTTAGATCAGAACTCGTGAGTTTTTTTTCTACACCTTCTAGGTAAATGATATCAAGGCTTGAGGACTTTCTTATCAACAAATTTTGCCATTTATTTTCGTTTCTTACCCAGAACCATGCATGAATTACCGAAAGAAATAGGTTCGAGGGAATGAAACGTTTCGGTGCGCATGCAAATTTTGCTTTTATTTTCGTGTCTGATCCAGAACCATGGTTGAGTCGCAGGGAGAAATGGGTTACAGGAAGTGAAACGTTCTGGTGCGCATACAGAGTTGGTTGTCTCTTAAAACGTTTGTTTGTTCCGTCGCCGAGACACGTATTCACTCCCTTCCAGCGCGTTGGTACGATCTCTTACCACGAAACTGTATACGACCCTTGAACACGACGGTCCCACCCTTGGCCTACGACATGATCGTGAGGGTGTCGTCATCAGGTCAAAGGTCAAGCCCTCATACTCGAGGATCGTTCCGCCGTACCGAAGGTGTTGTACCGTTCGTGCTCAAACGTTGCTCCGTCGATCTCTAAGACTGGCTCGTACTACTGACAGGCTCAGAGGCGGGTAGAGCATGGCATCGTCGTCTGGATCAAGTGAGTGTCATGATAACTTGACTTCTTATCTCGAGAGAGAGAGAGAGAGAGAGAGAGAGAGAGAGAGAGAGAGAGAGAGAGAGAGAGAGAGAGAGAGAGAGAGAGAGAGAGATGGGGGGGAAGAATTACAGTCAGAACCAAAGTAAACAATGGGCTCTGAAGCCCGTCCACCTAAAATACAGCACTGAGACCCCTTTTCTCTGGCGCAGATGACCCACTATAGACGCCTCACGAGACACGTGTGACAGGACCCAGCCTCACCCTGTGTCACCTGACGTTGGGCGGTGTATCTGTACATGTGTAACGTGTTTACTGATAGTTTGTAATGAAGAGGTCCGGCTGATAACACCGCTACATATAGCTGGTGGAGTAATGCTCGTCTTAGTCTCCTTGTGGCTGTGAAGAAGAGCGGTGTGGTAATTCCGTCATTTAGGAAGAACTTGAAGAACGAATTACGTTTAAAAAGTAAAGTATCCTTTAAGAGAACACATTCTGTACCAACGAGACGGACCTGTGTACTTGAATAGTGAGCACTGAAGATAAGAGATGGTGGAGGAGTTAAGGAATATTGATCAGGGTTGAAATGTTTACACTTACCCTCAATGACACGTGACTGAAGACATATCTGATGTGATGTAAATAAAGCTGGGGAACTGTGTGTGTGTGTGTGTGTGTGTGTGTGTGTGTGTGTGTGTGTGGTGACGTTCTCATCGGTAAGGAGAACGTGGATTACGTTCGGACAAGTTGGGGAGACATGAGGTCACCGATTCGAACACTGATAAAGTAAAGATAAAGGAAGGTTTATCTCCTGTGTGGAGGTTTCTCTCTCTCTCTCTCTCTCTCTCTCTCTCTCTCTCTCTCTCTCTCTCTCTCTCTCTCTCTCTCTCTCTCTCTAATTCAGCAATATAAGTTTTGTCTCGCGTTCTTTTCCTCTCTGGCGGATGTTGTCGGGGAGAGTGGTGGCTAGAGAGAGAGAGAGAGAGAGAGAGAGAGAGAGAGAGAGAGAGAGAGAGAGAGCACCTTCTTACTCTTCTATCCTAACCTTATCTATCCCATGTCTCGTTCTTCTTTTTTCTTCTTCAAAGAATGACTGTATAACCTAACCTAACCTAACCATCTGACGGACAACCAGACCTCACGTTCACCTGTATACATTATACGTTCTCACGTGTAGTCTGCCCTCCTGTGTGTGTGTGTGTGTGTGTGTGTGTGTGTGTGTGTGTGTGTGTGTGTGTGTTTTCTGAAGTAGTCATCGTAGTGAGAGAGAGAGCCACTGTTCACTGTTCCCCTGTGTCACACTCGTGAACACCTCCCTCCCTCACGTGTAGGAAAAGCAGCCATGAAAATTTTGTGTACACGTTAGCGGCGTCCATTGACACACACACACACAACACACACACACACACACACATGAGTGCTGAAGTAGTGTTGGAAGAACTAGTGATTGTTAGCGCTGGTATAACTAATCAGTAGTGATGGTTACAGTAGGTGCAGATTTATCAAGTTATTACTAGGTCAGAGTTATCTAGTTATTACTAGTTTTGTGTTTATACTAGGAACTTATTACTAGTGGAAGAGTAGCTAGTAAGTTACTACTAGTGATGGGTTAACTAGCGACTCGTGGTTTGCAGGAGAGAGAGAAAAGGATAAGACGGATTGAAGAGGATTCACCATTGGCGATGGAGAGGCAGTTGTTGAGAAGTCTCCTGTCATCTGCTAAGGTAGGTCGTCACCACTTGACCCCTGTCCTGACCCTTAACGACCCTGGCAGTTAATGTGACTACAGCCACCCCACAACTAATATGCCAGTGTGGGGATTTTTTGTTTGGTTTTGGTGTTCTACAGGCCACACCGGGTGAGGGGAGACACGTCATGATGATAACAGCTAAACACTTACTCCCGTAACTCAGTGAGTGACTCGTCCCGGAACTCATTGTCTCGTTCCTCCCGTAACCCAGTAACTCATACCGTGACTCAATGCTTAGTTCCTCTCGTAACTTGGTGAGTAATTTCTCCCGTAACTCATTGTGTAGTTCCCCCCATAAGCCAGTAACTCCCTCCGTACCTCATATATTCATATATATATATATATATATATATATATATATATATATATATATATATATATATATATATATATATATATATATATTCCTCTGCACAACACAGCAGACACAGCCGGAGCCGCTCCTGCTACACAAAGATAGCCAGATAACATTACGTCATGCATATCTTTTTTTTTTGTCCTTATTTGTGTACTGAAGACGCTGTGTGCGTAAGTAGATTGGGGGGAGGGAGGGGGGGAGATTAGTTTCCTGTACACGGAATGACGTCATTTCCTGTGCTCGGGTTTGCTTACAAGAACGGTAAATGACTCGCCGGATTTAGCATATAGGTTTTATTTTTTTTTTCTGTGTATTGCGTCGCTCGTATACGTGGCTGTATCAAGGTTATGGAGGATAGTTCAGTAAAGACGTCTGTAATCAGGACAAAATGTATCCTCGTTTCTCTATGCTGTATATATATATATATATATATATATATATATATATATATATATATATATATATATATATATATATATATATATATATATATATGTAAAAAGTACATAAGTATCGAGTGTTCGTTATATATACTATTATGATGTATATTAGTTTTCCTATAAGTATATGAGTCAGTCACTCTCATATATCTATATCTGTGTACGTACTAACAACGTGCGGGACATAATGAACCTAGTGAGAAATACTCATTGAAGGAATCTTAGCATACCTTTGTACTCAGGGGTCGTACCGTCGTGCTCCGTGGGACGTGCCGTCGTGCTCCGTAGGTCGTACCGTCATGTTCTGGGGATCGTACCGTCGTGTTCTGGGAATCGTACCGTCGTGCTCCCTGGGTCGTACCGTCGTGCCCCATAGGTCGTACCGTCGTGTTCTGGGTATCGTACCGTCGTGTTCTGGGAATCGTACCGTCGCCAGCCGGATCCTTCGGGACTGAGCAGGACGCAGCAGATTGCCTTAGGAACAACAAGGATCACACGGAACCTCCTGCAGTACGGTCGAGCGACCAGAGGCAGTCGGACGGGGCCGGCGACCTTCAGTAACGCGTGGCTTGCCACTAGCTTGCCTCTGAGGTGTCGTAATTCATAGTAGGCGTAGTGGTTCACCATGACACCGTTGTTGTGGTGGTGGTGGTGGTGACACAACAACTTCTGACACCGGTGTCACACCTGTTGTCAGCCGTGACACTGTCCGCGCGGCTTGACACCATCTGACATATTGGCACTGGTGTCCGTCGGAAGCACTTTCTCTAGGGTGACTCTCTCTCTCTCTCTCTCTCTCTCTCTCTCTCTCTCTCTCTCTCTCTCTCTCTCTGAAGGCATGAGCCACAGATAGAAACAAATCCTCCTCTCCACAGAGAGAAACATACATATTCGCCAGTCGTATTAGCAAGACGGGGTGGCTGTTCTGTGCCTTACCCGGACGTGGGTCCTGGTGAAAAAAAGACTTTTTCATCGGCTGTCTGGAAGAAGGTAGTTGAAGGGGAGCGGGATGGAGGAAGGCCTGGGGTGTAGGGGGGAAGGGGGTTTGAAGGTTGCATCCGTATTAGCCTGTAGCAGGAGGAGACAACTGCCTCCCCAAGGCCAAGCATCAGCTCCTGCCTCCTCTCGTAACATCCAGCTGACGATGGCTTTGGTCAACCTTCCCTTAGGTCAACCTCGACGAACGCTGCGCCCCCTGAACCCGAGTCACCACCTCCCATGTTCATTGAATCGCTTATTGCCATCATACTCAAGGGTGGTCTCTTCGTGCTTAAGAGTCGTCCCATGGTGCTCAAAGGTCGTAGCACAATGTTCAAAGGTGGTGCAGTCGTGCTCAGGGGTCGCACCATCGTACTCAAAGGTCGCATCATGGTGTTTCAAAGGTCGTACCATTTGTCTTCGAAGGTCGTGCCATCGTCCTCAAGGCTTATTACACCATCGTGGTCAGAGGTCGTACCTTGGACTACAAAGGTCGTACTGTTCGTGTTCAAGGAGGTCAGACGCCCGTGGTCATCATGCCTCCTCCAGGGGGAACAGATTGAAACTGGGCACATGAAACAAGATGACATATGTTATGATCATCTTACAAATGTACCCTGAAGGATATCAAGTGTTGTGCTGGACGTGTTCTGGGCTGCATGAGGATCCTGCCCCTGGCTGGTGCAAGCGACGCTACTGGCCGTGTTGCAGGGTACGTTGTTTCTTATGGTGCCCCTGTATGGTACGGTATGGTGCAGGGTACCAAGAGGGTCTGTTTTCATAAAAAACGTAATGCGTGGTTCCCCGGCTTCCAAGGTTGGGTACGCTTGAGATTTATTATACTTCTTACCTATTCACAAATGCGGTCTGCTGTTTACAGTGTTGTTTCCTATGTACAATCCAACCTTCTCTTTACAGTGCAGTTTTCTGTTTATGGTGGTTTCCTGTTCACAGCGCAGTTTACTATTTACACTGCAGTTTACTTTCTACAGAGCACTTTCCTATTTACACTGCAGCTCCATGTTAACACTGAGATTTTCTATATACATCGCAGTTTTCTATTTACATTGAATTTTACATTGCGGCATCATGTTTACATTGCATCAAATCCTCTCGTTGATGTAAATCAAGCTCGGAGAGGTTGCAAACCTTCGGTACACAGGAATCATAGAACCAGACAAGTTCTTCTATCTGCACAGCACATTGGAATAGGTTATATAGGACATAAAAGTGGTCGAATGGACGATAATAGGAAAATCAGTTTCAAATTACAACCACAGGTTAAGAGTCTTTGATTGTCGACGCGATATATTCTACAACCGGTGGAAACACAAGTGTCATTTCACAGTTGAAGGGTTGGATCTGAACTGTTTGTTTACATGCAGAAGTACTGCAGTGTGGTGTACAGATATCTGATGTGGATGCTGTTGGCTCGAGGGAGTATCAGTGTGGCTTCCATACGTGGATGGCTGATATGGAGATGTTTGTAATTTTACTGTGTTCCTGGCAATGGTGCTTCAGGAAGACGGGTTCTGAGTCTCTTTCTGTCTGTCTGTCTGTCTGTCTGTCTCTCTCTCTCTCTCTCTCTCTCTCTCTCTCTCTCTCTCTCTCTCTCTCTCTCTCTCTCTCTCTCTCCTTTCTTCCTCGCTTCCCTCATATACACAAACACACACATATTATATATTTATATATATAATTATATATATATATATATATATATGTATATATATATATATATATATATATATATATATATATATATATATATATATATATATATATATACATATATATATATATATATATATATATATATATATATATATATATATATATATATATAGATGTAGATAGATAAATAGAGAGAGAGAGAGAGAGAGAGAGAGAGAGAGAGAGAGAGAGAGAGAGAGAGAGAGAGAGAGAGAGAGAGAGAGAGAGAGAGAGAATGACGTCATAAAGTACCCTGATAAGAAGGGACATCCTGTTTACGGTACAAGGGCTGCAGGATACCTTACCTCGAACGTTTCGTCATGCTAGGAGCGCCATAGGATGGCAGGACGACCATAGTATGGTAGGATAACAGCGGGATGGTAGGATACGTCATGCGATGGCAGGATAAGCATTGGATAGTAGGACAACCACAGGATGGTAGGATAGCCAAGGGATAATAGGATTGTCTTAAGATTACAGGTTATAGCCGTGGGATGATGGGATAACCTTGGGATAGATAGTGGGATAGCGTGCCAGGAGGCCGTCCCCAGCCCTGGAGGTGGGTAGTACCGTGGTAAACAAACAAGCCAATAACACGCCGCGGTTGCCTTATCAGTTGATTAACCACAATTGTCATTAATGTGCCCGTGTTTATATCTGCCACGACTTCCTCCCTCCAGCTCTTGCTGTCTGCACAGATATCTAAATTCGAGGATCTGCAGCAGGTTCTGTTGACAGGCTAGCTAGTTGGCTACCCAGCTACGTCCTGCCAACACCAGCTTCCTGCGCCACCACCACCACAACCAACACCACCACTACCACCATCATCGTCATCAGCAGCAAACACCAGTATCTATAACTATTATCCTTCTGTCTTTGTATCTAGCTACCTATATATACATATCTGTCTGTCTATTGATCTATCTCTATCTCTGTCTGTCGGTCTCTCTCTCTGTCTCTCTCTCTCTCTTTCCATCTGTCTATTTGTCTATCTATCTATCTATCTATCTATCTATCTATCTATCTATCTATCTATCTATCTATCTATCTATCTATCTATCTATATATATATATATATATATATATATATATATATATTCCCCTCAGCTCTGTGTCTCGACCCTTTTAACAAGATGTCCGGGCTCAATTTACCATCTGTTGCCATTACTCGTGTTCCTAAGACACGACATGGGTCGTGGAGTGGGTGGGGAAGACACGAGATGGGTCATGGAGGGGGGGGGGGGGAGACCCGACGTGGGTCGTGGAGCTGGGGGGAGGGGGGGGGTTGTGACTCATTACACACTTAGCGGCCGTGTAAGTAAGCCTGGCGACGTCAGGGTCACTAGGGCCAACAGAAGGGGAACCAGATGATGGCCCTGCTGTGCCGTCATCATTAACCAGCAAAGAGAGAGAGAGAGAGAGAGAGAGAGAGAGAGAGAGAGAGAGAGAGAGAGAGAGAGAGAGAGAGAGAGAGAGAGAAGGAGAAAACGTACGTTATTAGAAATTCGTTTCGTTGTAGATGTAGCACTTTAGAAACTATTTTGCGGTTTTCATCTACAAATGGTTCATGGGGATCTTGAATATATATATATATATATATATATATATATATATATATATATATATATATATATATATATATATATATATATATATATAAATGATCAAGTTCATTATTTCCAGATCCTTCTTGACCCAGAGCGCCGTCGTCTGTAAGGAACTGAAGAAAAGGAAGTTTAAACATCGTTGTCCCAGGAGCAGGACAGTTGGCATGTATGGCACTGGCCTTAGATTACTGTGGTATATTGTTATCATTAGAAGAGCCACGTGGTGGATACAAACATACTTTGTGCTCTCTTGATCCAGGGGGGATTTAGCTGCCAACAGTGGGGCCCAGGTGGGCGCACCTGACCCAAATAGAGCCACCTGAGCCTAGTAGAAAAAGGGCTCCATTAAATCGAGTGGTCGAATAATACCTCAAGTAACATCATACACACACACACACACACACACACACACACACACACACACTGGTGACTTAACTCATGAGCTCTGGCCATCACCTCATCCCCCTTCCTACACCCACTAACCCACCCTCCTCCTCCTCCTGGTGAAGAGTGTGTGCTGATGAGGTAGGTCGTCATCTTTGACCTTTGACCCTGGCCACCCGCCACTCACCCCACTCCTCCTCTCCTGCTGCTGCTACTGCTGCATCCACCAACCTGCTGACGTTAGCGTCCTACTCCACCTGCTGTGGGGTTCACCAGGGTCTGTAGTCCCTCGCTGTTTCCCAGCTGGTGACGTGGAAAGTGATCCTCCTTCTTGCTGTGGTCTCCCACCTGCCTGGTGGCTTCATGGTGCTCCATTCCCAGGTCCTTTTAACAGGTTCTCAATGGGAGGAGCTGTAATGGGGCTCCCGCCTCTTAAAATATACAGTGTACCACTCCCCGTTTACCATAGGGCGAGGGTGGGTGTGTATATATGACTAACTATCCCGCTTGTGTATCACCGTCAGGCAAGGTCAAAGGGAGTGGTTAGATTTGTCTCTAGAACCGTGTGGCTTTCTGATAACGATAATAATGATATTGATAATGTTAATTATAATAATGATAGTTATGATTATAATAATTCGTACCAGGGGACAGCGTAGAAAGAATACTGGAGGCCCGTAGCCGTTGTCGCCAATCACAGCAAGATGTGGTACGTGGCAGCTGGTTCTAACTTTCCCACTATACCTAATGCACCTGGGGAACCCCGTCGTGTGTTTCTTACGTCACAGCACTGCTGGGACGTAACGCATCCTGGTCATAAGCTCAAAAATTTATTCCTAGAACGTCCGGAAAGTTAACTTTACAAAATGGTACATTAGCATGAAACTGGCGAAGAAAAAAACGGAAAAAGAACACGAAACGTGAGATTGAACAAGTCAGTCAAACGATTACTTGGTCAACTCACGATCAGTTGCCCAGGTGGGATAGAGATACAATGATCACAGATAAGGATATCTTACTTGATAAAAGGGATAACGACTTCGTGCAACCGATGGCACATGTTTCCTGAGCAACAGTGTGAGACTGGAGTGAATCACCATCCCATATTATTAATGGAAGGGACTGTCACCGCACATAAAAACACAGCTGAACAATGTCTTAAATGTTACTGATTCGTACTGGTCAGTAAGTGTGTGGATGTGTGGCAGTATAATACGTGTGTGTTTCGTATCTTATGAGCAGCGGGTACGGTACTTCATCCATGTGGTGTAAACAGTGACAGAAATTTGATCAGAGTGCGCGTTGTCCATCATCCTTTCGTATAGAATTCCCATGGCAGTATGTGCGTCCCGTGCTACACACGGAGTTCCTCTCTGTCTGGTGTTCTTGCCGGATATGTGTGGTTTACTTTACCAGTCTCGTCTCCATCTATCTACAGTGGCGGGTGAGGGAGTAGCCTCGTGCTTGACTCTCTCTCTCTCTCTCTCTCTCTCTCTCTCTCTCTCTCTCTCTCTCTCTCTCTCTCTCTCTCTCTCTCTCTCTCACTCTTTCTCTCTCTTTACTTGGAATTTAGGATACCAATGCTTTCCTCCAGCAGATGACCTCATCGTAGACCATCAGGCTTTCCGTTACTTGTCTCCGCCTCGTACAGTACACGTCCTGTACATCAGCTGGTCCCCTGCGTCAGTCGACCTCCAGATCCACACACTCGATAGCCCATGAGGCGGCCAGTGTTGCCATCAGTCAACCTTGGGGGGGGGGTGGGGGAGTGGACTCTCTGTACGTTGGTGGTGGTGGTGGTGGTGTTGGTAGGGGAGGAGTAGAGGAGGAGACAGAAGGGGGGGGGGGTGTGAAGGAGGAGCAAAGAAAGACAGGGAAAAGGATCAGAGTGGCATGGAAAAGGGTTAAATGGCGACATTTTCCTGTACTTATCCGTTTGTTTGTTTGTTTATCTGTTGGTGTGAGTTGGTCTTGCACGTAGCGTGAACGGCACAGGCGAAGGAGCTAACACAGTCATACATGTACACAGGTTTTCAGGTCAGTTTACACATACGCACGTACATGTACATGGTCATTTATGTACATAAACATACACACGATGAACATATGCTTATAACACACACACACACACAAACACACACACACACACACACACCCACACACACACACACACACACACACACACACACACACACACACACACACACACACACACACACACACACACAAACAAACAAACAAACCCAACATACCTTTCTGATGAAGACAGTAAAGATACTCCTGACGTAATATCATCTCTGTGTAGCGTCAGAACCGCTTTAGTGACGCCATACATAGTGATGCGCATCCGCTACTGCGCAACAATACTGCGTAAGCTTTTTACCCGACAGGGTTAATGTACGTCTAATTACGTACGTGTGTGTGAGAGAGATAGATAGATAGATAGATAGATAGATAGATAGATAAATAAATAGATAGATAGATAGATAGATAGATAGATAGATAGATAGAGAGAGAGAGAGAGAGAGAGAGAGAGAGAGAGAGAGAGAGAGAGAGAGAGAGAGAGAGAGAGAGAGAGAGAGTCTATTCCCACTTCTCTGCATGATGAATGCTGATCATACGGTATAGAGGTGTGTGCGTGTAACCTTCTACTCCCACACCAGCCGGGCACACCCTCCGCCCACACGCCCACTGTGTGCCACTCTCCGCCCACACGCCCAGTGTCTGCCGCCCTCCTCTCACCTAGATTACAAAAAAAGAGACAGTGATGGGGTGGGCGGGTTGGAGCCACGCCCATGCTCACATGTGGTGAGCAAGAGGGGCCATTTGTGTCAGTGTTTTGTTTCAAAACACTGTGACCCACATGGGATATTGTTTAACGGTTCCTTCACCAGACGCACGCTCGCTATACCATATATATATATATATATATATATATATATATATATATATATATATATATATATATATATATATATATATATATATATATATATATATATATATATATAAATATATATATATTCCTATGAGAGATAGATAGATAGATAGATAGATAGAGAGAGAGAGAGAGAGAGAGAGAGAGAGAGAGAGAGAGAGAGAGAGAGAGAGAGAGGTAGTGGTACGTCATGAGGTACGCTACCAGAATCAAGAAGTGATGATAAGATATAAACATTCTCGCTTGACCCACTTTCGCGATCATCCAACACGATCTTTGTGTGTGTGTGTGTGTGTGTGTGTGTGTGTGTGTGTGTGTGTGCGTGTGTGTGTTATAACACTAACTACAACAACGGGAGCTCTGGGCGTAGAGACGCCGTAGATCACCTCCCATGATCGAGACGCTAAGTAGCGTATAGATATGACAGCTGTGGTGGTGGTGGTGGTGGCCGCTACGGGAACACGAATCCGCAGCTGAGCAAACCTGAGGCTTCGAGACCCTGACACAGTTATGACGTCATACCAGGGAGGGGACTTCCTAGGAACGGCCCGGGTTGGGTGGTGGGATGTGGGTGGCGGGGGGGTGAGGGGGTGAGGGGGTTTGCGCCCGTCTGATAAGTATGTGTTCTGCGTACTCGGCTTTTTTAAGGTATTATTTGTGTGTGTGTGTGTGTGTGTGTGTGTGTGTGTGTGTGTGTGTGTGTGTGTGTGTGTGTGTGTGTGTGTTCTCGCAAGTGGTTGGTGGGGAACCTCAGATGGGTTTTTCACAGTACCAGAGACGGCGGAGTGGAGTACGTGGCAGGCTATACGAGAGGTGTGTGGGTAGGTAAGGGCAGGTATGTGTGCGTTACAACACACACACACACACACACACACACACACACACACACACACACACACACACACACCTGGGTAGTAAGGATCCCGGGAAGTGTTGAAGGCTATTGATCACGTGACGTCTGACGTACGTGCGGCCGGCCAGGTCTAACCAGGTAACCCTCTGGGCTTGTAGTCCCTACCTGGCAGTACTGATATCCCGGGTTCGAGCCCCCATCTCTCTCTCTCTCGGGACAGGAACTATAGCAAGTGCCATCCATGGGTGTGACAGCAAGGCAGGGGAAGGGGAACCCAGGAGGGAAAGGCAGGAGGAGGGAAACCCGCCCATCCCGACCAGCTTTATCAGTGTGCGTGACTCATACCAGGAGGAGGCCGCTGGGTGGGGCACTATCAGCGACCGCCGCCAGCGCCCAGGTGAATCCCCCCCTCAACCAACGTGGCACTGATAAGAGTTATCAGTAGTATAGTTACAGAGCTAGATACAGGGGTAGGTTGATCGACAGGAGGAAAGATAAAGAGAAATATAGAAGAATATATAAGTAGGGCAGTGCTATACATCTATATGTAAACGTTCGCGGCTTTCCCATCTCAATGAAGAAACGTCAGGAACACACGACTGAGCATCAGAGGGAAAAATCCTCACTTGGCGTTTCCGTCTGTTCCTACACTTAGAAAGAGATATACAGAAGGGCAGGATTTCCAGCCCTCCCCCCCCCCTCTTTCTCTCTTTTGCCCGTCTCAGCCTCCCCATCCAGGACACGCAGGAAGTACTTGGGTAGAATTCTTCCTCCCTCCCCTGACCCCAGGGATGTGGTGATATCTGTATAAACTACAAGACGCATGTAGCTGATGCGTTGTGCGGGGGTTGAGGGAGGACCTAATGTTAGGTAGCATCGTGTATTTCCTGGAAGGTTGGATGGGCTCTGAGCTGGACATCCCTGGAAGAGTAGGTGTCTCTGGGCTGGACATCCCTGGAAGGGTGAGTGGCTCTGTGCTGGACATCCCTGGAAGGGTGAGTGGCTCTGGGCTGGACATCCCTGGAAAGGTGACTGGCTCTGGGCTGGACATCCCTGGAAAGGTGACTAGCTCTGGGCTGGACACCCCTGGAAGGTTGGGTGGCTCTGGGCTGGACATCCCTGGAAGGTTGGGTGGCTCTGGGCTGGACATCCCTAGAGAATGTAGCTAAGTTATTCATATCATGGTCCACCGCTTGTTTACTGACCTAGCTCGGCCTTGTGCATTTGTTCACGTTAGTGTGTTTATATGTCTGTGTCTTTGTCTCTTTGTTCGTTACGTTTTCTTCCTGCAAGGGGGTTGGGAGGGGAGGGGGGAGGGGAGAGGGTGGGTTATCCCCCTGGCTGTTTTACCTACTTGGAATCAACTGAGTTTTTATATGATTAGTTTATTTCCCAGAACATTGATATGACCCCAAGTTCCGTTCCTCCCTCACCACCACAGCCACCACCACCACAGCCACCACCACAGCCACCAACACAGCCACTACCACAGCCACCAACATAGCCACCACCACAGCCACCACCACAGCCACCACCACCTGGTTCACCTTCACCATCAACGGCCCCCAACACGACTATTACCCCGCACTTCTCTCCCTCTCACCTCCACTTCTCTCCCTCTCACCACCACTTCTCTCCCTCTCACCACCAGTGCCACCACCACTAACACATCTGGTAGGCAATACCCCACCCACATTTAACCTTGCTTGATAGACCTTAAAAAGCCCAGATGGGGTAATGGGCCCCAAACGTGAAAATTACCCACTTGAAACACGTTCCACGCCACCACTCCCCACACCGCGCCACTGAGGAGCCACTGTATGGCACAAAGGCCACACTGGTGAGGACTAGAACAGTGGAGTTAAGTGTGACAATGGGGAAGATATGTTGATTCAGTGCGCACCCTCAGTCGCTGAGGTGGCTGGCTGGCTGGCTGCTGGACCCAGCAGGAGTGAGGTGCATCTTTTAGAGCACTAAGGTACGAGGCTCGAGCACAGGAGGCACGACTACCTTTGAACACGACGGTTGCGACATCCTTGAGTACGACATTATGACCCTTTGAGAACGACAGCTTGACCCTTTAGCACGAACTTACGGCTTTTGAGCACGAAGGTACAACCCTTGAGCACGAGCGGACGACCCTTTAGCACGGCGGCTGCGACCCTTGAAGACGACAGTTACGACTCTTGAACACGAGAGTTACAACCCTTGTTCGTACCTCAGATATTCCGTCATTTTTTCCTACATCCTGCAAGGTTGGGGCTGGGGATCCCAGCTCTGCAAATGATGTCCCCAAGAAAAAGTGCACCTCCCCCCCTCCTTCTCCCAGATAATCAGGGACTGGGTTACACGATGATCGACAGATAGACTCATAGATAGATTAGATAGACAGGTGGATAGATTAGATTTAGGCTGGTATGTGACGGGGAGAAACCAGATCAGTTAGGACACATATTTTTGCCAGGTCCTCTGGTGGCTAAATCTCTATGTATTCTCACGCGTAGCTTCAGGCCAGCTAGTGTCACTCACTCAGCTTAGCTGCTACGAAGGTGCCGCCATGACAAACAAACGCCACAGACAAACTCATCAAGAAGGAGTTATAGACGTCTTAGTTCTATAATCATCTCATACAACAGCTAAAGATATGGTAATATCTATAATCCATTTATACAGAAGTAGAGAAAGACATTCTGTATCCATATTTGTCTCATAGAGATGGAAGCAAAGATATTCTATCTCTATACTCGACTGATGAAGGTTGTACGATATCAGGGAAGAGATAAATGACAATTATTCATTATAGATAAGAAGTAATAATGGGAAATATTTTCTAGAAAGAACTGATGTGTCTGACGTCTGCTATTATCAGGGCGAAGGTGGTGGTAGGTGTGTTATAATCATAGTAATCAGGTGAGAAATCAACACTATAATCAGAGAGAAACGATCAAAGATGTTGGGTCTATTGCTCGTCTGTTTCAGAGAAGACATATAGGCTTTTGACTAGGGACCCGGAGGTAAATGGGGTCAGAGTTGGTGATAAGAGAGATGAAGCACGGTCGTTAGGGTTCTGAGGCAGACTTGGATTTTTTAGCTGGTGATCTGAGAGAGAGATTAACATCGTATGCAAATCTGATGAAAATCACTTTGCTCAACATCTGTAGTTTGGAAGTTGCGAAGGTGCCAAATTTAGGAGTGAGGTAAAGGAAGCAAAGGCACCAGGATAATAAGAGAGACATCTCTTTACCCTTTTGTCTTCGAAATATAATACCTATCTGGCATCTCATGCCATGTAAACAAAAACAGCGCCATCTGTGATTCACGATCGGCAACAGGGAGGGGAGCCACCCCTACCATCATCCAAGGACTCCCTGATTTATGCTACCGTGATGTCCCTCATGAAGGAACCTCTGTGTCCGGCTACCGTTGTGGGGCGTTCTCCAACCACCGTGTCCCGGATTAGCTTGACTTCATAAGAATGCCAACACAATCTGCTATCACACGGATTATCAATGCGGGGTCCAGAATATGGTAATGGAAATAAACATTCCGGTCATTTCAGACCCGAGAAACACAAGCCCCGGTATGGAATACAAGCCTGGAACTGGAAGCGTCTTCAAGGATCACGTCGGTCCAGATTCCTTGGGAAAGATGAATTAACTTACGTCTGATCATCCCAGAGTCACCTTGCCTTCTGTTCGTGCATGCATGACCCGGGTGGGTCACTCTTTATACGGGGGGTAATAAACCACACCTGTCAGGTTGCCATGTATTGCCATTCGCCATCGGTACTGATACACGCGAGTTGGGCAATGGGGAATGTTGCCTAGCACGGCAGTTATGGCAGATATGACCAAGGTGGAGAAGCGGCTGGATTAATGCAGTGGTTTCCTCGACCCTTTTTTAGAGGCTCGCCACAAACCTGTCTGTCTCCATCGTGTTTTTGGTCACACTTTATAGGTTTAAAACTCGCAGTTTAACACATTAAAGTGAATCATTCTTACCTTTATACCATTGCGTAACATAGACAAATGGGTGTCAAATATGGCATCCATCATTCTTTAACAGAAATGTGTTCATGTCCCGTTTACTTACGAACTGGAACGTGTACCGTTTGACCAGGTGTCGTGTACCGCGTGGTACGCGTACCGCAGGGTGGGAACAGCTACTCACAGGGAGGTACCGTCCTTCACCTGACAAATCTAACCATTATGCTTGAGAGGAACGAGACTCAGGGTGAACTCTGAAGTGACGCTAACAATCAGTCCGGTAGTTGAATACATGTTCCTTTTGGAATTCCCCAGAAAGCTTAGCTGTGGTACCAAGCTTTTTTTCCCCAGACACCGAGCGAAGCAGCAAGTGGTGTAGCGTATCATGCCTGACTTCGTAAAGCAAGAATCAGTTGTGAGTGAAGCAAGCAGACGAGCAGGAGAACGATCACGGCGGCTTCATCATCTCCACAACGTACATCAATTATACACAAATATATTAAGATTTCTGGCATACGTTCGTGTTCTCTCTCTCTCTCTCTCTCTCTCTCTCTCTCTCTCTCTCTCTCTCTCTCTCTCTCTCTCTCTCTCTCTCTCTCTCATATTATCATCATTACTATCATCATTGGAGACTCATGGCGACTCATTCCCAAGAGCGGCTTCGTTGTAACGTGGGTCGTTATGTACAGCGAGCACACTACAAACGTCTGTGTAAGACGGTGCTAGAATACGTGGGTGTGTGTGTGTGGCGTTAGTGGAGGAGGTGGGTATGTGGGCACTGCAGTAGGTGGACAATAGGTGGTGTTGTGCCTGGAGGCTCTAGAGCCGGTCAGTGGTCGTGGAGGTACGGTACTCAGCGACAGGTCGTTTTGCGGTGGTGTTACCGCAAGCCCCACCGTGGACCCTGACCGTCAATCAAATCGCTGCATTCTGTTCGTCCACAGTTATCGAACTTTCCGTGTCTTGTGTTCCGTCTCCCCTCACGAAGGTATCATTTTCTCCCTAACATCTTATATACCATTTCTATACCAGGCAATATTGTCTATTTTGCTGTTATGAATATTAAGACCTTGTCCATAGTCCAGATTTTTTCTTCTTTCTCCCGTCAGGTGGAACTGCTTTAATTAGGCCGATGTTGGAGCGCCTGGGGGTTGGGGATGGGGGTATTCCCTCTCTTGGGGAGGGGAGGTCCCCAGCTGTATATACCCCAGTGTGGAGGCGGCCTTGGCCAGCCAACATGGCTATCTCGCATCTCGGAAGCCCCACCATCAACCTCGAACGAGAGAGGGGTCTCAGGCTTTCTCGCTAGCACTACTTGCCTTGAACGCTCTGGTATTATTACCTTTTGTAAATGCAAATTGAGATCTAAAATGGTGATTTCTTATTGGGTGAATTTGATGCATTTCTGTCGACCAATCAAAGAGCGGATGCTAGTTCGTCACTGAGCTCCACCAGTCATATTCAAGGAATATATCTTCTTGATTACTCATTGCTCTACCACCTTTGCATAGATAAAACAGCGGAACATTAAATTATTCTCTTTAGGGGGCAAAAAAAAAAAGAAGCCATTCTCGCACGAGGGTTAATGGTGAGAAACCTTTCATGCTTGATTTATCTGACCAAGCTTGAGGCTGACCCAGCCAAGCTTAGCTGACCCAGATGGTGCTTGGACCCGACACCCAGTCAAGTCCTTCAGGCAAGCTGTCGAGGAATTATTTCTGAGATACGAATTTTATTGTCTGGATATAAATGGCTGAACCTTGAAGCTTGCTTGGAGAAGGAATACGAGAGACTGAATGTAGTGTGCCTCTGACAGAGAGAGAGAGAGAGAGAGAGAGAGAGAGAGAGAGAGAGAGAGAGAGAGAGAGAGAGAGAGAGAGAGAGAGTGTTAGACTAAAATACAGTTTTAGAGATGAATTTGATACCACTATTGAGCGTGTCTCTCATTATTAAATGCTAATGCCTTCTCCCAAAAGAAGAAAATAAATAGATTCTTGTACAGAAAATTATATAAATCCATTGTGTCAGAGATGAAACCTGTACAGGATCAAGATGAAGTTTGTGGTTAAAGAAAAGAAAATTCATAAAACGCAAAATTGGTCAAGATCTTCAAGCGCTGAGAGACCAAGGAAAATACAGTTTTGAAGGCAAGGATCACACAGAAGCCTTCACAAAGACATTTTCCTCGATGTTGTCTTTATTCCCCTCGAGAGTAATCTTAAGCGACGTGGTCATGTTGTGAAGAACTGGCTGTAAATGTAATTCCCCCTCGTTGTGTTATATCACAAATAACACGACGTATGTACAACAGAGTCGATATACGGGTGTCCTCTGTTCATGCTCAGGGTGTCGGGCAATGACTTAAGGACCACGGCTGAGGGACTATCTGATGTTAATATAGTTGTGTGATAGCCATGAACAGAGAGAGAGAGAGAGAGAGAGAGAGAGAGAGAGAGAGAGAGAGAGAGAGAGAGAGAGAGAGAGAGAGAGAGAGAGAGCATAGATACAGAAAGGTATTGTGTAAGATAAAGAAAGCAAAACAGGAAAGAACCGACGTTGCCAAACAAACAATCAAAAAGAAGCAGTGAGTGAATGCGCCAGTAAAGATGTGAGAGAGACGTTCGTGTGAAGCTGAAAGAGAAGATAACCCGAAGAGAAAGGAAAGAAGATGAGGCAGGAGGTGGTGAGAGGAGAAGGAGGAGGCCAAGGATGGAGGTTAGGGAGGCCAAGATTGTGAAGGGGAGAGAGTGAGAGGGAGGATTACAAAACTGAAGAAGAGAAGGGAGAGGCTGTCCAGGACTGATAAGCTGGAAACCTTGAGGGATGAGAGAAAAGTCATGGAGTCTATATGGAGAAGAGAGAGAGAGAGAGAAGGAGGGAAGGAGGGAGTCTAGATGGAGGAGACAAATAGGAGGTAAACCAAAAATGTTGAGCGATGACGATGAGGGGAGAGGGAAAAAATAAAAAGTTAAAAGAAGTAAGGAAGCTAAGGACTGTCAACAAATGCCCTTTATCTCTTGTTTCCCCAGTGGGTCTTGATAAGTGCGTTTCCCCATTGGGTCTTGAGTGCTTTTCCCCAGTGGGTCTAGGACGAGTGCGTTTGCCCAGCATTCTTCCAAGTTCTCCCCAGACTCGTCGATCAAGCGTCTGTATCACTACCAGAAAACCTCTGGATACTCAGAACTGCAGACATTAGATAGACCACCGAACTCCCTTCAAGGCTCTTAATGACACTGAGATCAGACCTTCAATGTGGGGACGGTAAAGAATATATGAAGGCATATATTCTGGACTGTCCAGGTCGCACTGGTCGACTCCTGGAATATCAAACACACGAGTGAACTCGATCCTGAAGGATTAGACATATTTGGGGGAGCCAGACACTGGCTAATTCTAATCTTGATTGCCAGCGGACTTATCCGTGCACGCCCAAGCGAACCAGACGCGATTACCCGCAAGATCCTTTTAACCAGAATATTACTTACCTTTAGTGTGAAATTGCGGAATATTTTCTCGAAGAGATGGACGATTACACGCTGCCGAGGCAAACGAGAGGATAGTAGAGGCGACGCGTATCTCGGTTATCTGTGGACGGTCGGTTATCTGTGGACGGTAGTGGGAACACCCGAGAGGTGCGCTAGTGTATAGCAATGCTTCGAAGCGTTCACGTGTCTCAAAATTCTCTCGCTCATTTTTTTTTTGAGCCTATGAGACATGCATGCCGTCTAATGGATATTGTGATACACTAGTCAGCGTCTGTTTATCCTTCCGTCTGACTCTTGTCTGTCTGTAATCGCTGACAGTAATATTTCTGTCACTTTTCTTTTACTTGTGGTGTGTGGCGCTACCTTGATGTACATGTTACAGCGTCGGACCTGTGGTGTGGTGTGTACATGAAGGGCTTCTGGAGATCATGGAACACTTACAGTGAATATGAAACACTTACAGTGAACATGGAACACTTATAATAAACATGGAACACTTACGGTGAACATATAAGACTCATGCATTGAATATGAAACATTGACAGTGAACACGGAACACCTACAGGGAATATAGAATAATATACATCTTACCCAAGGAGGAATATTTACCCTCGGTGCTGTTAGACTATTTAGATGAATCCCCTCCTCCTCTCTCTCTCTCTCTCTCTCTCTCGCTACAGTTGTCCTTATACACAGTCTTCGACGTCTTGCCAGTGACTGCATTCCACCCAGGTGATGACTGACACCAACCAACACGTCAATTTCCATTCCTCCCGGCCATCTCCCTCGATCATTTTGATTTAGGATAATCTCTTGATGAGAACAGAGAATCTTAACAGTGAACGCCTGTTCTCCCAACCAGGTGGTGATAATTCTTTGATTAAGGTGGTACAGGACCCACTCCTGTAACCTCGTCACCAACCACCCCCCCAGGGGAGGCCCTCGTCACCGCCCACACGAGAGTCCACGCCCATACGAGTGGGGGACCCCCCCCCCCGGCCCACAGTGTCAGCACCTAGTGTACCCAACATACAACCATTCCTTCCAGGCTAATTCGAGGTCCACGCCCATGTTAACCTCGAACACACATCCAGGTGGAGTCACACACACACACACACACACACACACACACACACACACACACACACACACCGTATGTGATCCCCCCAACAGAACAGCCCAATACTCCTACTCTGATTGGCTCAGCCCAACGGGTAACCAGCCAGTCACAGCAGTCTTGAGGAAATTTATGCTTGTGTCACTAGAAATACCCACACAACTTATGTGCCGTCGATGCATTCAGAATCTTAAGGTGACTTGATTCTGTGATTCCAACGCCAGAATGAGCCTTATACGTTGGTGAATATAGTTAATATGTAATATAATGCTTTACTAAATACATCACGTCATATATTTGGGGAATGTTAGTTGACCTGCTTGTTTGCTGTAAGTGAAATGGTTTGCCTTGGTTTGCTAAAGGTCCTCCTATTGCCACTATAGGCCTCGCTGTTTAAGTGGTTATGACTTTCTATAAGTCTCTGTTGTTTGTTTCTTGTCATGTCCCTGAGGCCCTGGCTGCCACGTCTCCCGTCATCCCTGAAAATCTTTGGGTACAAGGCCTCCCATTATGCTCATGATTCCCCTGCGTTACTGCATGAGCTTTATTGTGGCTGCTGGTTCTCCTCTCATGCTGTTGAGTCTCCCTTATCATCCTCACATGACACTTCGGGTTATAAGTCTCTCATGACTCTGTTACGGCCACCTGCCAGCCAACCTGGCCAGTGCACACCTGTGGTGACATTATCAACAGGTGTCTTTACCGGTCTCACGCTAGTCTCATGACCACACTGAGCTCACCCAGCTGCTGGCGCTCGTGTCCAGTGAGCTCACCCAGCTGCTGACACTCGTGTCTAGTGAGCGCACCCAGCTGCTGACGTTCGTGTCCGGTGAGCTCACCCAGCTGCTGACACTCGCGTCCAGTGAGCTCACCCAGCTGCTGACGTTCGTGTCCAGTGAGCCCACCCAGCTGCTGACGCTCGTGTCCAGTGAGCTCACCAACAGAGACGAGAATAATCACTGGATTGACAAGTCAGGAATCTCGGGTACAACAGACTCTGGCCACTTGATAAGAGGGACAGAGGTGGCTGGCTTCTTGCCCAGGTGAACTCAACGTACCCAAGACTGAGACCAGAGGAGAAGGTGGGACACACAGACGGACGGACACAGAGAGACAGACACACACACACACAGACACGCAGGCAAAGTCACTTACTATGCCATGCGAAAGAGGGAGAAATATTTTCGCATCACAGGTTTTCCACCAAGGCATTGTCCATTAGTTCCATACGATGCGACAGACTTGGCAACTTAGGTCGAGGAGGTAGGTCAACCTGAGTTTGTGGAACGGTAGTGTTCCTTCATATCATGTGACCTTTACAGTAGCCAGTGTCCCGAGCGTTCTGGGAAAATTCATGAACCGTTGTGACACTTTCTCAAAATGCAGGCGTCTCCTGCAGGGTCGGTCTCCCGGAAATCTTTCTTACGGCGGGGGAAAAAAAAAAGTACCAGTGTCATGAGGAATTGATTGATTGCGGATGACCCCCCAAGAAAAGTCATGTATTTTAAGTGATTCTTGAGTCAGTATCATCTGAGCTGAGCCAATTAGATCTCTTTTAAGGTAGATATGTTGGAGAATTAAAAGTAGCAGTTGTCAGGAATCCTTGGGAGCCTACCTACAGACACGACCACGTCAGAGGATATGTTCCTCAGGCAGTGTGACAGGTGGAGTGTCACGTCCAGAATCTGTTACAGGGGAGCCCTCAGACCTGATGGTCGTTAAGGGGTCCCGCCTCATCCTGGGGTGATGAAGGTTGAGTCTGGGAGAAGGAGGGGGGTGGGGGGACTGTCCTCAATGCATGCAGAACACGCGTGCTCATTCATACATACACGAACGGATGTTGTGTATGTATGCTTATGTATATATGAATGCATACGAGTGAAAATAAAGACCAATGCATAAGTGTCTTTCAGGCACATAGATATTCGATATAGACATCCATCTAAGCATATGTTCGTACCATATATACATATATATATATATATATATATATATATATATATATATATATATATATATATATATATATATATATATATATCTTCCTACACGTACACATGCCTTACATCCTCGATAAAAACTTTTCACTGCTTCTAACAACAATTCTCAGTGAATGTAGGTTTGCGGCAGGGGTGTGTGATGTCTCCATGGTTGTTTAATTTGTTTATGGATGGGGTTGTAAGGGAGGTAAATGCAAGAGTCCTGGAAAGAGGGGCAAGTATGAAGTCTGTTGGGGATGAGAGAGCTTGGAAAGTGAGTCAGTTGTTGTTCGCTGATGATACAGCGCTGGTGGCTGATTCATGTGAGAAACTGCAGAAGCTGGTGACTGAGTTTGGTAAAGTGTGTGGAAGAAGAAAGTTGAGAGTAAATGTGAATAAGAGCAAGGTTATTAGGTACAGTAGGGGTGAGGGTCAAGTCAATTGGGAGGTGAGTTTGAATGGAGAAAAACTGGAGGAAGTGAAGTGTTTTAGATATCTGGGAGTGGATCTGTCAGCGGATGGAACCATGGAAGCGGAAGTGGATCAGAGGGTGGGGGAGGGGGCGAAAATTTTGGGAGCCTTGAAAAATGTGTGGAAGTCGAGAACACTATCTCGGAAAGCAAAAATGGGTATGTTTGAGGGAATAGTGGTTCCAACAATGTTGTATGGTTGCGAGGCGTGGGCTATGGATAGAGATGTGCGCAGGAGGATGGATGTGCTGGAAATGAGATGTTTGAGGACAATGTGTGGTGTGAGGTGGTTTGATCGAGTAAGTAACGTAAGGGTAAGAGAGATGTGTGGAAATAAAAAGAGCGTGGTTGAGAGAGCAGAAGAGGGTGTTTTGAAATGGTTTGGGCACATGGAGAGAATGAGTGAGGAGAGATTGACCAAGAGGATATATGTGTCGGAGGTGGAGGGAACGAGGAGAAGAGGGAGACCAAATTGGAGGTGGAAAGATGGAGTGAAAAAGATTTTGTGTGATCGGGGCCTGAACATGCAGGAGGGTGAAAGGAGGGCAAGAAATAGAGTGAATTGGAGTCATGTGGTATACAGGGGTTGACGTGCTGTCAGTGGATTGAAGCAAGGCATGTGAAGCGTCTGGGGTAAACCATGGAAAGCTGTGTAGGTATGTATATTTGCGTGTGTGGACGTGTGTATGTACATGTGTATGGGGGGGGGGGGGGTTGGGCCATTTCTTTCGTCTGTTTCCTTGCGCTACCTCGCAAACGCGGGAGACAGCGACAAAGTATAAAAAAAAAAAAAAAAAAAAAAAAAAAAAAAAAAAATATATATATATATATATATATATATATATATATATATGTATATATATCTGTTGTGCAAGTCCATTGTGGACTGACTTTTCTTGATAATCAGGTTTTAAGTTGGGCAGGACTGCTGACCTCTCCCTGGCACACAAAGTATCTACTTCTTATTATAAGTGTTTATAAGTATATTTATCTTAAAAGTATTTTTAAACTTTTTTTTGAGCGATCCATTAAACTTGTATTTACGGAGATGTTAAAAGTGTTAGATTGATTTGTACGTTTGAATGATTATTAAGTTAATTAACTTTCCAAGGTTTGTGCAGTAAAGTTCACCATTATGAATATTCAGGAAATTCTGTGTCTGTCTAGACTCCCCAAATGTAGCTCGGCTTTTGTTTAACCCTGAGCAGAGTAAAGGAAATAGTCATGTGGGTGTTCTCCTGTCCCCCAACTGGTGGTGGATCTGTGAAAATAATAGACAGTCTGTTTTCACTCAGAAATGTTTAGCTAAACACACTTATGATCACTGAGTAGATAGTAAAGATAAATTGTTACCGTCGAGTGTAATACATTATATTTCGTTTCACTTTGAGGACCCACGGCATAGATTGTGTGTGTGTGTGTGTGTGTGTGTGTGTGTGTGTGTGTGTGTGTGTGTGTGTGTGTGTGTGTGATTCTGGGAAGCTGTATGTATCTGATCCAATACAGTGAACTGGGAATGGAATCAGTGATGACAGATGAATAGAAAGACTGACAGATAGACAAGTATGGAGACAGGTAGATACATACGCACATAGAAATATATATAGATAGATAGACCGACTCACAGACACATAGAAAGATAATAGGTAGATAGACAGATAGACAGAGATAGGTATATAGATAGACAGAAAGATAGCCGTGTACATAGAGTTAGCCTCATACTGAGGTCCTAATGCCGTAAGGTCGATGATTCTCTTCCATTTGAAGTTATACTCCATATTGTGTGTGCTTGAGCGGCGACGCCCAGGGAAGCAATCAAGCAGGCGTTGTCTCGCCTTCCTTGTTTACGACGGAGAAAGTGCTTGGGTCAGGCAACACCAAGGACTCATCAGTATTTAGGGGAGGCACTCGTCTGTTGATGTGAGTTACACACACACACACACACACACACACACACACACACACACACACACACACACACACACACACACTCGCTCCTCGTGCCTCAACTTCCCACTTTCCCACGTCATCCTGAAAGTTTGACTTTAACTCACAATTTCTAGTCAGCTGTAGAACTCCTATTTGCCTCGTCCCATTCTACTGTCTTTTTTTTTTGTAGTCCTGTTGTTTGTCCTTGGCCCAATATGTCTTGCTTTTTAAGTTTATCTCATGGCTATCCTGATGAAATGTACACGCACACGCACACACACACACACACACACACACACACACACACACACACACACACACACATATATTCGAATATCTTAAAAGTCTTCAGTGACAAACAGTATTTCAAGATTGCTAAGATACACACCCGACAGCGCGCTGTCGGCCGAGCTCATAAACCATTAGATATCTGGTATATCCAACCAACACTCCAGATCATCGAACGATGTAGTCAAATGTACGGGAATCGAACCCTCATCTCAATGAGTAGTCAGATCAGTGTGCAAATTCGAACTATCATTGCATAGATTATTAGGTCACTTATTCAGTCGGACATCTGGGTAGCCGGACGCATTAATATCGACTATTAATACCGAATGATCCGAGCATATCAAGCGCTTCCTCAGTGGTCCACACGGGACATGTTCATTATATTGCCTGCTGCACTGAAATCATTTAACATTTTTGTGAGTACAGGGTAAAGGTATCATTGGATTATTGCTGGACACACGGGAGCCGGATGACTATATAGGTCACTGGGTCGTACATGACCTCAGGCCTCTAAGTGTCTGGGTCTGGCCGTGCAAAAGTGACCAACCGTTACGGCCAGAAGATGGGGAGGCTGGACAGAAGACGTCCGTGCTCGATATGTGTGACGAGTGAGTGTCTGGATGTCCCGTTGTGGCACTCACCCGCGACGTGTGAGGGACTGAGGGTAACGACAGATACTGACTTACGTGACAGTGTGTAGACAGAGGTGCTCCGCTGAGCCGCTCTTCATGCACATGTGAAGTACCGAGTGTAAACACAGCTTCATGGAGTCACTTTCCATTGACTTATATATATATATATATATATATATATATATATATATATATAATATATATATATATATATATATATATATATATATATATATATATATATATATATATATATATATATATATATATATATATATATACATATATATGCTGTTTTTGATATAACTATTTTTTATAGCTGTATTACAGCCTTTCGTGTTACACTGGGGTTGGTATATTATGTTATATAATGGATTGCTTGACGTAATGAGGAAGGAACATGGGAGGAAGGTCTGGTTATGGTAAAGGAGAGTGTGTTATGTTCGCCCTAACGTTGGTGTCTCTCTGGATAAGACACAGAAGTCTTTTGTTTGTAGGTGAAATTCAGGTGAGCCGACAAGTGAGAGAAAATGGATTTCCTGAAACAGAAAAAAGAGGAACACAAGTTCCTGTTTGAGTCAAATTCACATCAACGTAATTGATGAATATATCAATGGGTTTGTTGATGTCTATAAAGCACTTCCTTTTGCTACATGATGTAGCCATACTGGAAGACGTGTCAAGGTGTACACTTTGCCCTGCAGCTGAGAGTAGGTCGATACTCTCACCCGGATATAAGACAGAGCTTAAAGAAAACTCTGACTCCCATATCTGGCCTACTGTACTGCAGGCTGGTCTGTCTGACTCGCCTTCGATACTCAGAACACCGCTTCGGTTCCCCGCGGATGTGGCGAGACGGGAGAGCGATTCTCGGTTCTCCGTGGGGGATGGCCGGTTTAGCGAGGTGTCCGGGGAGGGGATAGAGAAGGACGGTAGGGCGAGGGATGGGAGGATAGGCGAGTGGGGTTGATGAGGGTGGTTCGGATCGCGCAACTTGCAGAAGCAGTTGAAAGTTGAGACTGTTGGGTTGGCTGGGTGGGTTGGCTGGGTGGGTTGGCTAGGTGGGTGGGTGGGTGGGTGGGTCGGTGGCTGGTTGGTTCGGAGCTCAGGGCGAGCACACGCCCAGTCTGGTGATGCGAGGTGTTGCTTGTCTGATGTTGCTTGAGGTGTTTTGAGCATAAGGTCCATTCTTTCATGACTGCAACACTCTTTGTCGCACTTCAGGTGTGTTGTATGTGGAGTGTTGCCTGTTGTGCATCGCTGGCTTTGAATTTTGTGTGTTGCTTGTGGTTATGTGGTGAATTGTTTGCGACGTGTTGGTTGTTTGTGGTGTTATTGCTTGAGATACGTTTGTTCTTGTGTGTTGCTGGAATTCTTACACACACACACACACACACACACACACACACACACACACACACACACACACACCACTCCATCATTGATCGTATAGCTTGGTTAACATAAGTTTTCGTTGGGTCCATTTGCGTCGTTGAGTGCAGCTTTGCGTCGCTTCCCTGTCGTCTGCCTCTCGTAAATATGGCTGAGGTGTAGTTGCCTTGAACTGAGTTCCCGTATGATGACTCTCATCGTGGCACTCGCCTACTGGCCACACCTGTGTGCGCTTTCATACTGCTCTGGCTGGGTGAGGTTACTGTATCATAGAGCTGTAGTTGGGTGCAGGTACTGTATCATGATACGAGTGCAGTTCGGTCCATGTGCTGTATTATAATGTAGTTTGGTGTGGGTGCTGTATCATACGGTTGTGAATTGGTGCAGGTGTTGCATCACACGGCTGTAGTTTGGTGCAGGTACACTGTATTGCATAGCCTTAATTTTGGTGCAGGTACTGTAGCATACAGCTGTAGTCAGGTACGGGTACTGAATCAAACATCAGGGATGAATACTATCATTACTACGAAAGAAATAGATATAATTACCTCGGTAATGATGATAATCCTATTTGTAATACTTCATTAACTGACTAATAGATTCAAGAATTAAAACTTAGCCCAGTGCCAGAAGAGAACGTATTGCCCTTAACATCTTGTTCATAATGGTTCAACCCTCATGCACGACGGTAAGGTCCTTAAGGACGATGATACAACCCTCGAGCACGACGGTAAGGTCCTTAAGAACCTTTGCTAAATGAAACCTCTCGTTCTCCCTCCACCCTTGAGCATGACGGTGCGACCCTTGGACACGGCGGTGCATAGCCTTGAGTATGACGGCCTGTGTTTAATGGACATTGTCCTCGAGGGTCGTTCCGTCGTCTTCAAGGGTCGTTCCGTCGTCTTTAAAGGTCGCACCGTCGTCTTCAAGGGTCGTAACGCCGTCTTCAAGGGTCGCACCGTCGTGCTGAAGGGTCGCATCGTCGTCTTCAAGGGTTGCACCGTCGTGCTGAAGGGTCGCACCGTCGTGCTGAAATGGTTACTGTAGCAGATCATGTATGAGGCTGACCAGTACAGGAGACATATACCAAATCTCTTGTTCCGTTCAACATTGCGGACGTCTGCTGTTTACTGAAATAATGAACATCAACGCGAAAGCGCATTTGAAGATTATTATTATTCAACATACCTAGCCTCATGTTGATTAGATTAAACCTGGTAAATTAATTAGGAGACAATTATCTCTAAATCGATTAATGCAAATTTCGACCTTGGATCACTTGTAGATAATTGTATCGTAAGCGTATTTGCTTTATTCGCGTAGCTAATTTCTAATTGTTTTACGAAAATAGCGCATCTAAGTAGTCGTAATTAGTCAACAAGCATGTGGTATAATTATGGTCCAGTAATTGTTTTCGTAATGTACTTAACCGTCAGGACCTGTTTACATTTCCTGTCCTTTATATTGACCCTTAGTGAATAATATTTATATCAAACTATAATGACCGTGTAGAATATCTTCATTTATTTTTCGTATTTCATTTTGTTGTTATAATCATCTAAGATAGGTTGTAGTACTATAAGTAATCACCAATTCATATCATACCTACCTAATTCATAGATTGTAATAAGTTTTATATCCATGATATTATATTTGGTTTTGTTTACTATAATTACACAGTTGATTATGATGTTTATTGCATTACCTTCACACCATAACCTGTTATGTCACCTATCTTCTTACCTCTCCTACTGTTACTAATACAGTTACTGCTGCTGTTACTACTACTTCTACAACTACTACTACACATGGACGCAAGTCTTCACATATTGAGGTGTAACCAGAATCCTTTTCTCTGTTACCCAGCTATTGCTGCAGAGTCTGATATCATTGCTATACCTTTACGTATTGCTCTCTGTTTTTTTTTTTCCTTTGGTTATCTTTCGAAATTTTCATTTCCTCGCATGTGCAAAACAGGAGGTGAATTCATAGTGTTTGTTATGGGACAGTCATCAACACTAACCCAAGCATCAGGTTGAACAGAAGTCTTCCCTGACCGCTACTGACCACTCTGAGAAGAAATGTCTTCCTGTTGTATACTTGCTTTCTGATATTCCTCAACCACTGTACGACAATCTTGTCCAGGGTCAGGTGGGTCGGCTGAAGGTCGACTCACTAAGCGTGGTTAGTAGAGGGTCAGGGGAATGGTCTTACTTGGCCCACTAACCAACACTGGTTAGTCGTCCGCAGACCACTAACTACGCCTTTTTTTAGTGGCTGATTAGAGGGATGGTCGTCCGAGCTCGGATAACCACACTGGTCAGGGGGATGGTCTTCTGAGGTGCGCCAGCCACAGTGGTCAGGGGGATGGTCGTCCGCGGCCGAGCTAGGTCACTCCCGTTCGTCAACCCTAGGACCTGTGCTTCCTCGAACCCCCGCGGCTCCGCTACATTCAGCCAGTTCACCCAACTCGCCCCTATCAGCCCTACCCTCCTCCTCCTCCTCCTGCAGCCCTCCCTCAGCCAACTCCCTCCTCCCCCGCTCCCCCAAGACTTGCATCACTGCTGCACGCACCGTCCGTCTCACAAGATTTTCCCCCTCTCTGTCTCAAGGGCCGTCCAGACTCCCTGGACTCACTCAGACTCCCTCAAGGCTTCTCTCACCACACGCAGCAACTCAAAATAATTCACAGCCTCTCCAGAGACCTCTCCCAAACCCCTTGGATTGGCTCGAGCCATCCTCCTCCTCCTCCAAGACTGCTCCCCCGTGAGACCTCTTCACCAGCCTGCCAGGGGTATGCACCCCACACAACTTGGACCACGTCTGTCTCTCGCCTGGACCGAGATCCCCTCGTCCCTTCCAGAACTCGTTCACCCACGACCTTTAAATCCACGTCTGGTCGCGGCCCTCTTCAGGAATGTCTCAGTCCACTACACTCCCGAGTGTCGCACCGTCACCAGCTGTCCCACCCACCCCTTCCCCACAGCGTCCCACATACATTGACCTCCTTCGCATATCTGAACACTCCCCCCCACTCTTAGTGTTCCCCAGGACACCAATCTCTCTCGCCGGCTCTCCCCCTCCCTCCATTGCCTCCAGCGGCCCCAGACTCCCCTCCCTTAGGGAGATCTGGTGGTCCCTGGCCCGCTCGAGACTGCATGTTGGTCGCTCTCATAAAGATCATCTTCCTGGTATGATCTGGTGGGTAGCTGCCGGCGCTGCAGGTCGGAGACGCCCCGGCCCCTGGTTGTGGGTCTAGAGACGCCCCGGCCCCTGGTTGTGGGTCTGGAGACATCCTGGCCCCTAGTGGCAGGTCTGGAGTCGCCGCGGCCCCTGGTGGCACAGCTTCCTGAGACGCAGAACGGCCGGCAGAGAGCCGGCCGGCCGGTAGCCTCAACTACCGGGCCGGTAACGGGGGAAAAATAGCGGGCTGCCCTTCATGCCAGACGTGTCCGGCGGCGGTAAATACAGGATCCTGATAATCCAGGACGCGTCGTAGGGTACGGCCACCGTCGACGCCTCCTGCAGTATCGGACGACGGGTTCCTCTCTCTTTCTCTTACAGCACCGCCATGGCAGTACCATGAACCACCTCGACATTCACACAGAGAGAAACATCGTACGCAACGTTGAAGATTTATTTACGAATTAATGTACGGTATATAATGATTTAGTCGCTGTGTAAGTCGTCTAAGATCTTTTCTTTTTAATAAATAAGTTACATGATTACGTACTCACCAGGCGAGATAGGCAAGCCAGCCCCTCCAAAATACCACGAACCTGTCTCTTCAACTCTCATTATGAAGCAAGTGCTTGCTTATCTTCCTACCACACAACCCACTGAAGTAGGAAGAAAAAAAACTCGTTTATTGATATTAGAAATTATACACATTATCTCTCCTTTAAATATATGACTATATCAATATACTGGGAAATTTCAAAAGCCTGTCCAAGCTAACTTTTAAGAAGCTCGATCCAGTTTTTGTCGGTGGCGTTCTACCGTGTGACGTCATTCGGTGCATGGCGTTGGCTGCTGAACAAGCGTGAGCATTGGCCGGGCGCCATCGTCTTGATTACCTGTCAAGCTGGCCAGGGTAATTGCTCATCATGATCCATTCGCTTTATTTCCCTCATGCAACATTCTGGTTTATCCCAGACCTGTCAAACTGCTTTGACTGACTGCAAGGCTATTGTCAAGACGTTTTTACAACACCCTGACTTATTTTGAAACTGTCAAATTAGCTTAATACGATCAGGTTGTTTGAAGACTGCTGTCGAAAGGTTC